>NW_015113602.1:71902-231356 GCF_001443285.1 Poecilia latipinna | reverse complement strand
AGCTGAGGAAGGAGACGGGTTTTTGTCTGGAGATGAAATGTGGAAATTAATCCCAGAACAAAATCAACAGACCTTTTGAAGAGGACGAAGGCAATACTCTGGGAAAAAAAAAACAAAAAACAACACACATAAAAAACCTGAATACAGTTTGTGGAACACATTATATTTATACCAGAGCACGAAAACGTGGTTTCAGCTCATCCAGGAGGAAGAAATGCTGCGAGTCAGTAACTTAGTGCAACCTGCCGGGTTTCCTCAAATAGAAACTTTTTAACCAATTTGAATAACTAATTGATCTCACTGTTACTGTAGCTGATAACTAGGATCAATTAGAATGTATGCATGATTGAATTAAAATGATTCTTTTGAGACAGTGTTTCTGTGAATCGGTGGCATGTAAATAAACAGGATTAAATTGTATATTTAACAGTACAGCAATTAAATTGTTCAGCAGTACTTAGTCACGAGCTTCTTCTAAAAACTCCAGCTCTAAGTTGCTGACAAGTTGTCCAGATTATCCTTTCTGTAAGTTTTCAACATTTACACTTTCTTCAGTTTGTTTTTTATTACCTTTCCTAAAGTTGATCTGTTCAGGTTATCCCAGTCCCAGCTGCTGATGGGAGACGGCTTAACGCCTTGAAGAATCCAGCAATCAAAATTAAATGAACACAAACTTTGAAAGGTTTACTATTCATCCCATTTTATTTACAATTGACATTTTTTTGGAAATGAGTGTGATTCGGTTTTCGTTCTTACTGCATTACATGATTATCAAACTGCAATAATCAACCACCAATAAAAATACATGTTAGTCGAGGAAGGTAAAACCAGAGACAGAAGACACTAACCTCTTACAACATTGATCGTCGGAAAGCAATAAATCTGAAACTCTGGCTTTTGTCTGTCCTTTTGAAAAAGCATATTTCGTATTCCAGCACATCTTGCATGTTTCATACTCGGACGTTTCAGATGAAAACATTTTCTGCAGAGAAATTACAATGAAAACTACAATGTCCCTGTCAGACATGCGAGTTCATCTTTACATTTTGACTTATACGAAGTGTTTTTGATGAAAGAGTTCAGGATTACCGTAAATCTATTTTTATTACATGTTGACAATGTGCGGTGATTGGTGCTTTTTTGGGGGGAGCATTTCCAGAAAAACAGCCGGGAAAATCAGTACTTAGCACTCTTTAAAGTATGTAGACTTATTAATGTGGCTTTGTGGTTTCTCAATAGAGCTACTCTATTAATGTCTTCTCAAAGAATAGACACTGAATCTGACTGGAGTTTGACTGTATAGTTCTGGTCTGGTATAGAGCATGAACATTATGAACCTTGTGCACAGACCAAATATTTATTTTTTATCCAGTTAAAGATTATTTTACTGACTTCCAGGAAAGCTTGGACGAAGACAAAAACAACACGCTCGGATGGAAGGAGATTAGTGAATTCAGGAACGTGCCACAAGGCTGCAAAGAAGTAGAAAATACAGGATCAAATGTGTCTCTGCCCAGAAAGTACCAACCAGAAAAAGAAGCTGATGCTCCAAAATTTACACCTTCAGGAAAGACTAAAACGTGCAGCCGCCTACATGAACGAGATCAGTTACTTCTGGAGAGAAATGCGACACTCAAAGGATTTGGTCTCGGTGTTAACAGGTGAGCTTGGATGAGTCGGGGTGAGATTTTCACACCCAACAATGCTGCACCAGCTATAAAGCATGGTGGGGGCGGAGGCATGCTGTGCCATTAGTGGTACTGGTGCATTATCATCAAATCAACCATTAAAAATATAAAACATGAATGAAGGCCCCTAATGGGTGCATGGAAATTTTTCACCGCAACTGTAAACACTGAAAAAACACACAAAAGTTGTAGTAATAAATAACTTACTAAAAAAAGAAAATTTTTACCTAGAAAGCACTAATTATACATTCTTAACTTGTGTATAAAATTAAATAAACGTCTTCTTGAAGTCAACCGCGGGTGAAACGCAGCAGAATACGAGACGGAAACGACACTCTGCCGAGGTCTACCGATGTACCGCACAAGAAACGAGGAAAAATTAAAAGGACACAAAACAAACATTGCTGTTATTTAAACATCTCTAAAGAAAATCTCCAAACATTGCTTTCTCTCGTCTATGCAGAAGTCATAAATAGTTTCCCACAGTAAATCCCTACGGAGGAAACAACGAAAGCAGCACTCGGGTTCTGTTCAAACAATAAACAGCATCTGTTAGTCACAGCAGGCCAACGCAGGTCAGCAGGCGCAGCGGAGAAACGTGGAACAATTACAGATCCTCACCGCAACTCGTCATTTACTTTCTCCTGCTCAGCGCTCTGAGTAAGACTGGATGGACGGCTTTAGGCCAAATCCGAGCAGCTTAGCACAGCGCAATTAATAACTACCTCATGGAATAATCACCTCTTGCTTCATCTCTGTTGTTTTTCCCAAACGATGATGATAAAAAAAAAAAAAAAATGTGGGACGGTCCAAGATGGCGCTGGGATGCAGCTGAGCGAGGGGGAGGCATTTGGGCCGTGACTCATCTCTGGGTCAGTGCTCTTCTCCTTTTAGTTGGCGCAGCGCCATTTAGTGATGCAACCGACTCTCTGAGAGGACGAGGTGGAAACGTCGCGCCTGGCTTCATGCAAAACCGCACAGCCGCGTTTATCGCGGCTCCTTGATTACAGAAGCAAAGGCCTGCCGCCCTAACAACGTGAGCACGACATGTTCGTGGATTCCAGCATGCGTGAACCCGGTCTGTGCTTAGAAACTGTAAAGAGAACAGAAAACAAAAACGCTCCCATCAAGTTCTTCACATCTCCGGCGGATGCAGTCCGACGCGGCGAATCCAAAGCGCTGGGGGGTCAGTGCGGCGTTCCCTTCCTCCTCAGCTCCAGGCTGTGCAGACCCTCCTGCCTGCCCAGGGCGTGCTGCGCGCCGACTCTGTGGGCCATCTCCGTCGCGGTGATGTCGATCTGAGCATACCTGGTGGAGCTCTTTCCTGTCAAAAAAAAAAAAAAATGAATAATTGCAGGAGAAACAAGGTTGTCATCTGGAATTCATCTGGAAAAGGTCTTTTCTAGAGTCTAAGCTCAGAAAAAGTTTATTGCTTCACCGACTAACTCGTCTGAGCTAGTAGAGCGCAATGAGAAGGCAATAAACAAAACCTGACAGTAAAATATTCACCTGAATTGGATGAGCTGTGTCTAAGCCAAAATCAAAAGACTTCACAAAAAAAAGTTACCTGCAGATGCGTCAGCTAGGAAATCCAGGGGGGGAAAAAAAGCAGCTTTCCTTTAATCTACACCCGTACATAGCCACAGAACGTCTTGCGTCACCGTGTTTTTAAAAACAACAGGAAACACATTCAGCGTGTGCGTGGCGCTGAATGCGATTACTCAATGCCCTGAGCCTTTGATGTGTGCGCCTGCTTAAACCTGCTTAAAGTTGAGTTCAGTTCTAATAAAAGAGATCACAAAGATGTCATGAACAATGCAAACCGTAATGCCTTAAGCTGTTTGTGAACTGGTAGGAGAGGGCTGCTTCCAAAGCCAGGCTCAGGGCAGATTTCTGTCTGGATTGAACTCGGATGCGACAAAATCATAAAGAAATAAAAATAGAGGGGAAAAAAAAAGAGTTTTTTTTTTTATTTATTTCATGGTCTTTTCTGCAGAATATTTACATCCTTTTGCTGCTGGAAGTTTTAGCTCATCTGATAATGAATAAAAATAGTTGGTCAACAGATTTTGGACCAGTACAAACATTATATAAGGAATTATAAGCTGCAGGATCTTCTGGGTCTTTAAATTTCTCCTTCTGCGCAAACCGGATCAAGTTTCCACACATAAATCAGAGAAAATATGCAAATAATTCAGCTGAATTTTGTCTTTCATGTCTTTATTAATACAATCACTGCCAAAAATGCTTCTTTTCACTCGTCTTATATAAAATTCTAATTTTCTGACAAGCAACATCTTGTTTATTTCAGTTACCAAAGCAAACAGAAATAACTTAAACATGTTTGTATGTAATGAATCATTATGAAGTAAATACATCTCTATAAATCGGGATACAAACCATTTTATAGAGTTGCACCAGTCACACTTAGACTCAATATTAATGCAAATGGCTGCTGTTCTGCACCTCGGTCGTGTTTTATCGTCTCTCAGAAAGGGAAAGAAATTCAACCCGGCTTCTCCCGGCTATCGGCGGTCCCGGTAGGACGACTCCATTAGAGAGGGCCAACTCACAGCTGCGACCCGAGGGCCTCGGTGGTGAGGCAGGACGCCCTTCCTCCCGGGTGACTCGTTAATAAGAGATAAACTGCAACGCCGCCATCAAGGCGCCGACCTCTGACCTCACGCCCTTCTCGTGTTCTCGGAGGCAGCGACGATAAGACCAAACCCGTCTGTGAATTACGGCTCGCCGCTCCGTCTCCGGTCACCGGGACTCCGACGTCTTTCGGTAAAAGTTCCGGTGGGAGTCTTGCGGCGGCTGATGGGACCGAACCGAGTCACCGATGATTCATGCGGCCACAGCGACTCTTTATCCTGCCCCCCGATGCAGCCTTGACATTAGCGCGCTGAATTATTGTAAGCGGGCTCTTTCAGAGCGGTCTGCCGGGTTTGAGGAGCAAATGCCTGAAAAAGCGGCTGCGTACAGATGGTGATCAGAAACAGGGAAAGCTTTGTGGGGAAAAAAAAAAAAACCGTCAAGGTTCAGCGCTTCAAACACTCGCTTCTATATTTTTTTGGTGTAAAGTTCATGGACACACCAAATCTGACCTTTTCTCACACATTTAACTGCTTTGCTCCTGGACTCCTTTCTTGAGGAGAGAGGAGTCCAGGTGTGAATGAGGAGTGTGTGTGTGTGTGTGTGTGTGTGTGTGTGTGTGTGTGTGAGGTAGAAATGATGCATGTAAACCACTGGATGATTTAACTGGAGCACAGTAATATTATATGAATGTGCAAACTAAAACTGAAGCAGTGCAAACTTTGCACTCTGTCATGTTTGTTTATGTTAGCATTAGTATGTTGTCTGAATGCCTGTGAATATGTGTCAGAAATGTTTCTGATATAAATTAGGTTATTTTGGAAAATTTAGAAATTCAGTCCATAGCTCTTTAGCTAGATTTAAACAGTAACTAACAGGTTGCTACATGTTATTCAAAAGAAGGAATGCGGCAAAGCTCGACTGTGGAAAAACTTTTACTCTGGAGAAACTTTCAGGTACAACGATGATTGTTTATATTCTTCCCTCTAAAGAACCAAGACCTGATCAATACGTTACGATACCATCAGTGTTTTTGTCCGGATTGCACTGTGCTCTAACTATAATCTTCTTTTTATCAAGATTTTTTCTTTTTTTTTTTTTTTTTCCCCTCAGAGACAACTTTCAGGCGTATCACCTCGGTCCTGAATTTCATGTGCATCCTGAAAGCAGCACCAGGAGAAACCAGCGCCTCTCGGCTTCTTAGCAGCGACCTCAGGCCAGAAGAGGACGGCGCCTCCACCTGAGAGAGACTGCAGTCTCATCGGATTAACAGCAGGGAGCGACTGTGGACCCGGATGTTGTCGGAGCTCATTTTTCCTGCTCATTTGGATAAATTCCCGCTGGAAATCACGACTTCCTCCAGGTTTGTGTTTCTTTTTCAAGCTCGGGTTTAAACAACTTTTCAGCTGCGTTCTTCTCCGTTTCCTGCAGCGTTCATGGGTAAAAAAAAAAAAAAAAAAAAAAACTATTTAGAGAGAAGACACTGTTGTTATTAGCAACAGCCTCTGTAACCATGAATTTGAATAGTAGATTAAATCAGTTAAGTAAGCTTATATTGACAACTGAAAAACAAAAAAAAAACTCAATTTCCCTTGGATCATCACAAAGATTTACTTTTAAAACCCACAAAGGATTTACTGAAGAATAAACAGACTGTGATCTGCTGATGAAAAGTCATCCTACGGGCTGAATCGTTTCCTTAACACACGGCGGACGCTCAGAAACCAAACCGGAGACGCTCCGGGGACTGAAGATGAGGCCTCTCATTCAGCAGATGTCACTCGCAGTAAATTCTTACTCTGAGACGGCAGATGTGCGACGGTCCCTCTGGCGCTGTGGCCCGGCTCCTGCAGCTCCAGCTCCATGTAGTTGAGTTGTTTCTTAGACGTCGGGCTGACGGGAATATTCACGTACGTGACGCTTTCGCTCCGGGGCCTCTCGGGAAGCGCAGCCTCCGGAGGGAAAACAAACGCTGCCCCTGCAAGTACAAAAGCAAACTAGAAATCAGGCAGCTGCTCCGTTTTCTGTGTTTATTTCTCTCGTTTCGATCGAAGAAACCAAACCCGGGATGCGACTTTTTTTTTTCTGATGTTCGTCTCATTACACTCAAGTACCTCATTTTTTTAATTTTTTTTTTTTTTTTTACACAGGCAAAATGTCATGCTAATGCAACGGGGTGCGTCTTACTCATTTTGTCGTCGCAAACGTAATCAAAAGCTGGGCTCCCCTGGAGGCTGAGAGGCTCTTGAGACTTCAGCACTTAACGACCAACTAATGTTGTTTGGAGTTATTTAAATGCAGACGTCTGATCAACGCCGACACAGGAGCTGCTGACAGCTCTGCAATCATACAGGAACACTGTATTCCCCCGTTGCATTGTTCATTTTACTCTGGAGGCTAATTATGCTTAATTAGTAAACCTGACCAAATAATTTTCCTTTTAATTACACCATTTAGTCGTTTGTCGACTCCGTCATTGCTTCTTATCCAAGATCCAAGCTGTTGGAAACAAGGCCCACGGTCACTTTCTCTGCTAATACCGAGTTCGGATGAGAAGAGGGAAATAAGCGGGGCCCCAAATCTGTTCGCTCACATTCAGTCGGCAGAACAAAAAGCCAAAACGTTCCCTCAGTCCATTTTAACTGAACGGCTTTCTTCGAGTTGTCGTCGGCGTGATTTATGGCGAAAGACGGATGGGTTGAAGTGGGAAGGCGTCTAAAGGCCAGGCTTGACGAAGGAGAGTAAAGTTGAGATCATTACTGGCAGCTTTTATGCTTCAGAAACCTTTTGCTCTGAATCAGCTTGAAGTTCTTCAGCAGTCTGAGTGGCAGCAGGTGAGACCACACCCGCCTGACCTCACTCAGCACATACATGATTCAACCCGTCAGGGGTTCGCCACCGTTCCCTTCTCGGGCCAAATTTTTGTTACCGCTGCAGACGAGGAGAAACCTCACAAAGGTTCCTAAAACCTCACAGTTTTAGGAACAGTCTGACGCAGTCATTAAGCCATCGCAAGATAGCAATTGTCAAAACTCACTCAAATAATTAAACTCTCCAGTTTCTTCTGCTTCGAACACGGGGCAACACAACATTCACTACCTGTCCCACCTACTGACTGAGGCCATGATGGAGAGAGAGGATGTGTGTTAGTCACTTCGCATTTTTGTGGTTGCAGTTTTCTGCTTGAGCGGAGAAAGTGGGCATTTTTGCACGGCGATTGTGTTTCTCGGTGAATTTATCCATAAACACGACAACGACCTTTAAAAAGACAAAATGTTTTTGTCTCTAGCGCAAATGTATGAAACGTAAGGAAGCTTTTTGGATCAAACAACCAAGTTTAACCTTTTTGATGCAAGTTAACATCACATAAAAGAAAAACAGTTAGGAAAGCATTAAGGTTTAAACGACTAAATGCAAGGAAAGATTCGGCATAACTACACATGGAAATTTAGATTAAATGAACGCATGTTCAAAGAAATAAACTTCTTCTATTGTTCTTTATGTCCCTCTCATCATTAAATGATTCTTCAATTTCAACTAAAGAAGCCACGTTGGTGTTTTTGGTATGCAACAACAGGTGCCTGTGGAAAAAAAAAATCCTGATCTGGACTTACTGCATCGATGCATCCCGTTATGGTGCTACTGTTTCACAACTGGTTGTAGACGGTATCTGCAGGCTTAGGAGCTGCAGTCTGGAAGTGTTTGAAACGCCTGAATTGTACAAAATACTCTCAATACGGAGCGCGCACACGTCTTGTGATTGTCCGGAGAAAGACCCAGCGTTTCTACAGATACCAACTGAAATGTGTGTCGATTCACCCCGCCTGACCTTTGGCGCTACGAATGGATAAAACACAGTTTGTGTTGAGAAAGAAGAAGAAGACGGACAAAGGTGAATCCTTCTATTTCAGGGACTCTCCCTAAATGGCATCAAGCAGTGGCCATTACCCACAGCTGAGGGGCATCGATCCCAGGGGACACTTACGATCAGTGAGAGGCCATTAGACGCCGGCAGAATCTCGGTGGGTGCAGCCTTTGGCAACGCCTAACCTAATTGATCAGACAGCAAGCCAGCCGTCGCAGAAGTGTGGTGTTTTATAATGGGCGTCATTAGAACATTGGGTTTGCCCACAGCACTGTGGCTGGGGGGCCTTTTTTCATAACAGACTTTCCCTCCAGGGGAAACGTTGGAGGCTGAACCTGCTGGGGCTCAGCGGTGAAAACCCTGCAGACAGAGAGGGAAGGAAGACGCGTTGGACAGGCTTGACTTCCTGTTGGCCTCCCGTCTCTAATGCGACACTGCTCTCTGTCAGATGCAGCCAAAACTGCACAAAATAAGAATAATTTTCTTATTTGGACATAAATACCAAAATAAAGCATCTCTGCGTTATTTTGTATGCTTGTTTTTGTCATGTTTCGCAAGTTTGTCAACTATTTACAATAAAATTACGACCAAGTTTAAGCATCTCCTGTCATCTTCTTCCCTAGCAGTTCAGTAGACACAGATTCACCTATTTGTGATTTTTTTTCTGTGGAGCTCGACACCAAATTATTTGCGGAGATTTTGCTTTGTTGTGGGTTTTTGTGTAGATCATATGTAAAAAAAAAAAATTCAAACGAAAATGCACCTTAAGAAACTGAAATACCAAGATGCAACAGGTGGCACGTTAAAATCTGTCGTTTACAAAGTAGCCAATCCAGGAGCGGCATTCATTTTCCTTTTACCCTCCAAGTGGAGATAAGGAGAAACGTGTGTTTTAGCCTCTGCGGTTTCCACTGTGGCCATTAATGCATATTATTGTATTTGATTGATTAAAATAAGCAGTTCTGAGAGAGGGCCCACCAGGCGATCGCTGCACCAGGTTTGGCCATTGTACCAATGCAGCAGTCAGTAGTGAAGAGACCAGATAACTAAAAACTGTTTTACATTCGTTATGTAACTGCACCATAGTTGAGCTCTACATTTTTTCCTGGGTCACCATTTGGGGAGAGCGTAGAGTTATCTGATCAGGATCCCGCCACGTGTTCAGTCTGAATACTGATTCCTGGCTAAATGAAGGCAACTAGTCAAATAATTATCATTTCCACATGTAGTTTACGAAGAAGCAAATGAAAAACTCATCACTACACTCTGACAAACCCTGTACTCTAAAAGGTTTGCAAGCAGTGAAATTAGGGCATCTTGAATATGACAATATTTTATTAAGCTTGCGAAGGTTCAAAATCTATAACAATTCAAAACTCAACAGGGTAAAAAAAGAAAAAGTGCCAGAATGATCAGTTTAACATTTAATGTGACGGCTTTATTCACTTCAGTAAGTGGCAAAAGTAAAAAACGCAATAACCGGGTCAAAACATATTTAAAATTTACAGCTGAATCCAACAATCCAACCTGCTTCTCTATTCACGAACAGCTATTTTTTTCCTTTTTTTTTTTTTCTTACAAAAAGTTTAACCATTAATCAGACAAAAAATAAATAAACCCCAATTTGCAATTCTGCTTCCTGGTGCAAACCTGCACCAGCAGCCTGAGCACCTCCTGCTCATCCTGGCCCATTAACTGCCTGCTGAGGCAGGATAATGAGAAAGATGACATGGAGGCTGCCGCCGAGTGTGTGTGCGTGAGATGGTACCCGAACATGACTGATGGGTTCGGTGAGAGACCGTGGCAGCTGCTGTGGCTTCTCGGAGCAGGTACGTGTCGGACTGAAGCCCTGTGTGTGTGTGTGTGTGTGTGTGTGAGCGCGTGGGAAGCTTAAAGTGGCCAAACGTCCGCTGACAACTGTCCTCTCACCTCACGTCAGCGCAGCAGCACCGCTACACATCCCCGCACTCGTTCGGTCGCACTTCTGGTTGCTTTCCGTACGAGAGGCTGTTATGCAACCGAAGTTCCCGGTGTTACATGAAATGCAGATGGCGACAGAAGAGGTCCTCGGATACCTCACGACAGCAGCAGGTGGCGAACTCTGAATTACATTAAAATATACACAAACTCGGCTGCTTTAAATCCCGGTGACCTCCCAGTGCAAACCATGTGCCATAGTAACGGTATTAACTTTGGCTTGGCAACTACTCAAATTAGCATCTACAGGAAAATCACTGATGAAATCGATGCTAAATTCTTAGAGCATTTTTACGTTTTTAAAAATGAATTTTAAAAAATCACTTCACAGGATAACTTGCATTTGGGTCAGTAGGTGATGAAGAACAGTGTTTATGTCACATCTATTGTAAAGTTATCAAGTTTACAAACACAAGCTCCACATTTTCTTTTAGGATTTTCTGTGACAGAACCAAGTGGTGGGTATTTATGACACAGAAGGAAAATAATTTGTGGTTTCAGTGACCACAAAGAAAAACCTGAAAAGTTTGTCCAGCTTCCCCTCCGTGCTGAATAAAAGCAAAGAATAAAAGCTTTAGTTTTTAAGTCATATAAAGTGTTTTGCAGGCGGGTTAAAGTTGGTTCACATCTGACTGGAACACATCCTTCTAGATATTTGCTGTGTCCATTAATGGAGTGAACAGCTATCGTTCTTTTGGCTAAGTTGTGGACCTCTGCAGCTCCCCCAGAGTCGCCTCTTTGCTTCTTCTCAGATTTTTGCCCCGCCTCTCAGTTTAGGTGGACCGCCGTGTCTTGGCAGGTTTGCACCACACGTTTAGAGAAGCCGGATTAAAAGGGGTTACGTACATCTACCAGTTTTCGTCTGAAAGTTTTTAAGGTTTTGCCCTACTTTGAATTAGTCTATTGCATAAAATCCTGACAAATTACATCAAGGGTTTTGGCCATAACATTATAACATGTGGAAAAGTTGTGAATATTCCTGCAAGGTAGTGTAGTCATGTTTCTAAGGTATTATGAACATAGAGAGGGACGCTGATGCTTTTCTAACACTATGCAACTTTGACTAATAAACCTAAAATACTGCTCTGTGATATTTACTAAGACATTAAAGAAGTGATTTACATCCTACATTGTTCCAATTATCAAAATGTGATCAGACATCATTACCAGTCTTTTGTTACTGAATACGAAACAATCTTCAGTCGACTTGCTGCAATTTAAATTCATTTAACTGACTGTGATGCGACTGGCGTGTGGGTGGCGCTCTTTGAAGAAAGTTAAACGCCAGCTTGTTGAATCATTTTTTAATTAAATTTATACAAATTTAGAATAAAGATGTCAACACAGCTTCACAAGAAGATTAACTGGCGCCGTCAGGATTTCTGGGGGCTTTGAAACATTTCTTCCTCCTCTGTTTGTAATAAGCTTCCTATTTGCACAGGCTCCACAATTACAACAAAACTGCTGAAACTTTTCCAAAGACGGACATCTTGACTTCAGCTAAAAGAAACGGCTGGCGTAAAGGTTCTTGGAGAACAGTTGGAGCTCATGTTTGTTGTTCTGTCTTACTCAAAAAACTTAATCCAAACATAAGTAAACGTCTGTAGAGGCAACATCAGGGCGTCTGAGGTGAAATGCAGGTAAAAATCCAGAGGTAAAACAACTCAAATGTCGTTGCAGTTTGTCGCCCAGAGAAATACCGGCTGATGAAAGTTACATTACCGTTTCTAAAAAAATAAAATAAAATATCTGTTTGCCGAGTTCAAATGAAAATGCTAAAAATGTTCAGCCCAGAAGTGCACTTGAGTTTGAAAGGCCGTTAGTCACAAATACTGCGCTTTTGTTTTCTTTGACTCTAAAATGAAAACCAGCAGAAATATTACCAAACTATAACAAAAGCAGAAACTGTCGGTTTTGGCTGGTTGAAGCACTTCAACTCAAATTTAAGTTGCTTTTAAACCTTGAAAAGGCATCAACCAAAGTGTGACTTTTATTTTTCTTAAAGTTTTAACTTTAATTAAAATGAAATCAAAAACCCGATGCCAATGGGAAGGGAGATAGGCTCTTTAAACTTTATCGCTGTGGCGCCGTTGGCAGCAAGTAAATCCCGGAATGAGATTTGATTGGTTTATTTTGAGCTACATAAAAGAAGAGAAGCCAACATGTTGTATAATGTACACATTATACTCCAAAGTACTATGAAAAAGATGTATGTACTGTATATCCTGGTGGATGGATGACCACAAAGCAAGACAGTATTGTATTGTCTCAGTTTTAAATTTAAACTGCTAAAAATCTGGTAGAGGCCCAGAAGTTTCCAAGACAAACAAATCAGTCACCATTTGTCAACATTTATTTTAAGAGCAATGAAACGGGCAGCTTGGAGGAACAAAAGTCCATTTCAAGACATTTTGTGGTTAAAACCGAAGGGAAGCAAATTGGGATTTTGACTGAAAGGTTCTTGGCAGCTTTGAAATGAAGAGTCACTGTTGTGAAAAAGTAAAATAAATCCCAAATGTTCATTCTGTAAGAAATGTAGGAAAGAAAGAAGGAAAGAAAGAAAGAAAGAAAGAAAGAAAGAAAGAAAGAAAGACGCCTCGTTGCCAGAATATTTCAAACATTTTCTTTCTCCTTATTTGGAAAAAGATGGCCAACAATCCAGGATTCTAATTTTCACCAACCGTGAATCATTCGGTTAATTTTAACAACTCCCTTTGTCATTTTTACACCACGCTTTGCTTTTTGTCAATTTCATTTTGAGCTCGTCAGTTTGGCTCAAATAATTTGTCAAGAAATTTTAAGAATAGACATGAGCTGCTGTCTGGTAGGAAGTTTTTTTTTTTTTTTTTAAAAAGTCACAGATTCAAAGTCTGGCTGCATTATTTCCAAGACGAGTTTCCCCTCCTCCACCTATTGCAGAGAGTAGTATGAGAAAATAAAACAGATCACTTTTAAGCATTGCATAAGGCATAAAAGACATCTAAACATGTAAATCAAAAATCTAAGCCAAAATAGTGATGGTAGAGATGTGACTCTAAGAGAGAGAACGTATTATTCAAAAAGCAAAATCAAAAAGCCACAACGCAGACTCCAAATGTAAACATCGTATTTAAAGAAATGTGTCCTGTGTTCTGGTTACGTTACATTTCGGGCGTTTGGTCATGACGGCCACGGTTACATCAGAAGGAAAAACGTGGGAAACTTGCCGTCCTGATAACAACATCACAGTTGTGATGTGCTAGGAGAGACCGGCTGGGAAATAAAACAGAGATCTGGTGTTTCCACCAAGAAAACAATTTCTTGGTGCGTTTTTTTTTTTCCAGAAAAAAGCAGCGGGTTTCTGTGAAAGGGTTCCTGAGCTGGTAACACTTTAAGTGATTCCTCACACTAAACGTCGAGTTAAACGTCGTTTACGACCCCCAACTTGACCGAAGGTTAAAACGGGGAAACTTTTCTTCTCTCCAAACAATAACAGTTTTGGGTACATGCAACAATTTTTCCAGCCATACTTTCAAAGCTTACACAACTAAACAAAAACAAATATTAACGCGCTTATTTCCACCGACAGCTGGCGTGTGACGCGTCACTCTGCTCCACACGTGGAAAACAATTAGTAAAAACAATGTTCATCAGTCCAGTCGGTCCATTTGCCTGAATGAAGTGAATTACAGCGCGGACGTTCCTCCCTCCTCAGGGACGTTACGCCATCTGTTAGTCTGCTTCTACAGACCGAGTTATTTTAATTGACTCATTTCGATTCTCGCACACCAAGCGACAGGTGAAGCGTCAAAGCAATCTTGATTCAAGTGGGTGACTCATCCATGTATTCCACTATCAATAAAGTGGCTTGCGGTTATTTCAGGAAACCCAAGTAGTGAAATTGTAAATGTTTAAGCAAGTTAAATCAAAACCTCCCAAATGAAGCCGTTTCCGCTCACCTTCAGCCTCTTGGAGGAGCCTCTGCTGGCCGTAGCTGCCCATCAGCTCGTATTTGCTCTTCTCTTCAACCTGCAATACAGAAAAGTGAGAACTCTTAAACGTAATTTGCAGTGAGTGGCCATACCAAGTGCATGAATTTCATTACGCAAAAGTGTGATCTTCTACTTTTTTAAGCCTACTCAGTGGACATGTCAGGAGGATTTGTGGACTGAGCAGGATTTACTGAGAAGTCGGACCTCGTCTCGTTTGCGGGAGCCCAGTCTGAGGTGTTATTATCCGAGACGCTGTGACTCTCAGAGCTCAGCCGTGTAATCCCAGACGCCCGACGACAACGCTGCTGGGAAAACTGATCAAAGACCACAGACTGCATGCGGCCACCATTACAATCACGGCTGGAACGCAAGATGTGACGCATTTAGTGAACAGTTTCTATCTGAGCTCACTGCCAGGTGATAACACGTGTTTTTATCACAGTGTTATAACATTTGTCGGCATCACAGCAATTAAACCCTTCTTATAATTGCTGAATGGAGATTTCCGATGTTTCCGCTGGTTTTTTAAAATAAAATAAAAATCTGATTATGAGCTGCTTGGGATTGAAAGGTCTCATTTCCATCAACCTAATCTTCATCTGTTTCCATAGATACATCAAAGTCAAGCTGGACGCTGCCTAAAATATTAAGTCTTACTTTTGTTTCGAAGAGACATGCTGGTAAAATTAAAAGTTTACTTGAAACTTTAATCTACGAAGGCTACATTAAATTAAGTCCTCATGTTGAAACAATATCAAGTTGTATAATCTGAAAACTAATATTAGATTTCTATCAGAGCAATCATTTAAGAAAGTCACAGTCGTAATTTTAAGTCCTTTTTACTGCTTCCAAGTCTGATTCTGTGCAGCTGCAGTTTACATAGTTAAATTTCACAATAGGAAATTACACGCTTGTCAACTTGATACCAATAAGAATAAAACATTGGGTTTGCTTTGTAGTTTGTCATTATCAACTAAAAAAAAGTTTGCGTTGCTGCCGTGCATTTTCACGGTAGATCAAAAGTTTGCCTGGATTACCGCTCACTTTGGCGCAACACTCATTTCTAAACATGTTGAGTTGTGGGTAAAATATTGAGCAGGTTGTTTCAGGGTACACAATATTTTTACATGAAGAGGCAAAATACCTCAGAACAACGAGGGTCTTAAATATATTTGCCATTTTACCACAGATTTAAACTTCCTGCAGAAGCTGGATGAATTTTAGTAAAAACTTAAGTCTTTAAATGGTATTTTTCGATACCTATTTCAGCAAATGATTTGTTCTGTTGTCAGTGCAGCAATTCTGCAGCTATTATTGAGCCAGTTTTCAAATTCCAAGGCTTTTTCTGGTGTTACTGGAGACTTTCTCTGACCTGAGAACATGCATTGTTCTTCCAAAGCGCAGCAATCCTGCAGCTGCAGTCAGAACCAACTCTCTGACATTCAGGGTGGGAAGTAAATGGGAATGTTTTTAGAATGATAAAAAAAAAAAAAAGAAAAATTAACGCACTTGTCATTTCATGAGTCATTTAGGATGTTAATGTAGGTTTTATACAAACAAAATTTATAAAAACGCTAAAAATATTTGTTTTGCTTAGATGAACGTCTGAAAACCAGCTCAAGTAAGAACATTAATGTTAATATCAAAGAGTAACACACACTGTAGGAAACGTGCATTGTGTGTTACTAGTTGAAATTACTGAAACTAATCGTCACATAAACCAAATGTCAACAACAAAACAACTAATAATCCAGTGATTTTAGTTTCTCATTTTATGTTTGGAATAAAATTTAATTAGCAAGACTGAAAACAAAAAATGCTGAAAGATTCAGTTTTATTTCTTGAATCCGAGATTCGGGACTTGCGAACTGGCCTGACGTCCAGCTTGCTGGACACGGCGTCGTGGCGACAAACCTCGGGGTGTTTCTCCGGCATCCGACTCTCCATGACCTCATAAGCAGGATCAGCTCTGCGTCGTTCTTCTTTACCGTCAAGCTTTTTCTCTGGTAGGACAGAAGAAGATGTTTGCTTAAGAGACGCCATGCTCTACGTTAAAGTCAACACTCAGAGCATGGAAGTTATCGTTTCTCTCAGAACAAATTATTCATATGGCCTCATTTACAAACAAGAGACGCACTTTAAAACGTAAAGAAAGTGTTTAAATTTGAGCCAACATGGACTGATGGATGACACAAACTAACAGAAGTGATGGAAGTATCCGTGTTTTCTTGTTTCTGATGCATAATTACCTACACATGACACAGTTACAATCCGTTTCCATAATCAATTACAAAAGAATATTTTAGCGCCGACAAGGCGATTTTGAAAGATTCATAGATCAAACCTCAGTTCAGTCTTTCACACCTGATTCCTCTCATCCTTTCATTTGACTTCCATCATTTTATAAGCACATGCAGCGCGACATGCTGTCGTGGTTGGATAAAACTTAGGATTGTGTTGAAAATGAAAAGAAGAAGCATCTAAAGTTCAAAGGAAAAACCGAAAGGCCTTCCGAAAATATAAGTAACTATTAATCAAAACCACATTTTCAAAACAGTCTGAATATCATTTAGTGGTGGTCCAACATATTTGCGCAGCACCGACATATCCTCAACACGTTTTAACCAAAGCATATTAATAACAGGGTAATTTATGCATATTTTCATGAAGATTATTGGTTGAACTGCACTTCATAATCTTGCATAAACTCTACAAAGTCAACAACCTTATTCATTAGTTCATAAAAAATGAAAAAAAAAAACAAAAACAGCATTTACTAGAAGAACATGCAGCCAGGAATAGGACTGAGGAATAATCTAATTCCTCAGTCTTTATAGGTTTATAGGTCTTTACAGGTTCAGGTGAGATAAGATGGAAATGACAAAAGAGGCAAACATCAACCGGTGCAAAGAGTAAAAACTTATTTGATTAAACAAAAGCTGGCAGAAAGAAGAAAAGGTGAAAAAAGGGACGACGCGAAGATCCACTTCAGAGGATCAGAGGCACAAAGGACACCGGGGAGGTGGGGTCGTCTCTCTTACCTCCACTTCCTGTCGAGTCATTTACATCTTCCGGCCGACGCCGCTCTTCAACACCCCTGAGGAGTTTGTGAAGCAGCTCCTCATCAGCAATTCTGTCACTGCCCTGGCTTTTCTTCAGGCACGGTCCAGTCGGGAAGCTCTGACAACCACGGACGCCCCTGCTGCGGGGCATTTTAGCGGGCGCGACCTGCAGCGGAGGTTGGCAGAGCTCTCCTCGACACTTCAAACAGTTTTCATAAACGACAGCTCCTTTGTCCTGCTGGGAGCCCCGCGGCGGCGCAGCCTGTGCCAGAATGAGCTCATTTGCCGGAGCGGGGCTCATCGACTCGTACGGGTTCGCCGTGTGCGGCCGGCCGCCCGCACTCGGGAAGCTGAGCGGATCAGATAAGAGGTCGGCTATTTTTCTCTCTCCTCTCTTTGGCGGCGGCGACTCATCACCGCCCGGCTGCACTCTTGGCGGCTCCGTCGCGCATCCGGCGGAGGCCCGGGACGTGTCCAGAGTGTTCTTCGCTGCAGTGGTGTGCATGACAGTGCATGGCTGATGGGTTACTGAGTTTTCCCAGCATGCATCGATGCTTCTGCTCATGCAAAAAAACAACGCATGCACCATGTTTAAAAAAAGCTTTAAGGAGATCTTTTCTTACCAGGTAAGGTTGGTATTCCTGAAGAACTCATTTGGATGTAGGGGTTACCCTATGAAACAGTGAAAATGTGACATTATAATGCATCTAGACTGTTTCCTTCATAGTTGGAGTGGCTTCAGAGTGGCTGGATTTAGTTTATGTCAGATTGTAAATCTAAAATATTCAAAATGAGCTGCCAGTGTTGTGTTTTTGAAGTTTGCAGTTTCCCATCTCTCCAGCTGTCCTGTTTCAGTTACACCCGTAAGCCCACCAGTTTCTTTGAGTAGCACTTTATAGTTCAAGTAGGAACATACATTTTCAATGTATTGTTGGAAATTACTCATTTGACGGACACAGTCATCTAATTAGTTCAAAACAGTCACTTTTTTAGGTTCAATTGTTCGATTGCTTGTTAGCAGAAATAGCAAATCGGTCAATCACGCGGCAGCAGATCAATTAATCTAGGCATCTGTAAAACAAAGCTGACACTGAGCTTTAATCTGTCAGTGAAAGAGGTTTTAAGTGACTTTGAATTGCTAAGCTTGTCTCAATATTTCAGAAACTGCTGCTCCACGAGTATTTTGACACACACCAATCCCGCAGGTTTGCATGACAAGGTCCAAAACGGAAAAAAAAATAAAAAAAATCAAGCATCTGGCCGCTATGTGGACGAAAATGCCTCGCTGATGTCACAGGAGATCAGACAGACCGGTATGAGATGACAGAAAGGCAGGAGTTGCTCAAATAACGACCCTTTACAATCAAGGTTACCAAGGTTACCAACCTTAAATCAGGTGAAAGCATCAGACCACATATGATGCCACTCCTTGTCAGCCAACAACAGCTGAGGCTAAAAATAACTCACACTCAACCAAACTGGACAATATGAAACCAGAAAGATGTTTCCTGGTTCTATGAATCTTGATTTTTATCTAAATGGGGGATTTTAATTTGTTGGATATTCAGCTGACAAGTGACAACATGGACCACGACGCATAAGGAATGTTATCGACACATTTAATCTGTGCCACAAAGACTTAAGAGGGTCTAGAAGCCAAGAAAGGGTCCTGACTAATCACCTGTACCTCACAACGCAGCCGGTGCATTTTAAAAGGAAGCGGCTGTAAAAATTAGAGTCTGTTTCGATCAGACAGTGAGCAAACTTACAAAACCAGCAAACAACCACATACATTACATATATAATTAAGGGATTATGTCACATTCATAATTTCTGTGGTTTGATTTCTACCCACCCTGAGAACGAATTGTTAAAATACAAAAGCTGGAAAAAAAAAAAAAGAAATTGATAAATGAGATGAACTACTGCATTTTCAGCTCCAAAAACAATAATTATGAAGCAGGACTATACATCATCTCTGGTGACAGCATAATCATACAAATCTGAAGAATAAAGACGACATTTAGTTTTAACCAGAAGCAAAACCCTTCACAAAGCTCACGCAGAAATCCACCTAAATGCTTCAAATATAAAAGACGCACCAACAGAAGCAGAAAGAAAATACTTCGCTGGGCGGCTCGGCGTAAAGACCTGCTCTGAACGATGACGGTGTGAAGCTGAATGGACAGATGGGCCGTGGGTTTGTTCGTGGTTCTGCCACCAATGCGCAGCTTTGAAACCGCAAAGGTCAGTGTTACAGTAATCCACAGAGCAGACGAGACGCTGCTGACAAAGCAAACACGCGAGCTGAGGCCGGCTGACAAATCCAAAGGAGAAGCGATCAGTTTCTCTTACCTTGAACCCACCACACACTGAGCAGACGGCCACTACGGTTTTGGAGGCAGAGAGGGAGCCGCAGCTGTGAGAGGAGCCACTAGAGGGCAGCGCCTTTGTTTTCCCGCTGTCACTTGAAGGGCCCTGTGCGTGTGCAGGATCTGACTGTCCGTCTGTCGCCTCTGACTGAACCTCAGCTGTTGCCGCTCCGCCTGCGCCCCCCAAGTCGGACTCCGCTGGGCAGTCTGAAGGAACGGGGTGGTCTTCAGGTGATTTAAAGGGCTCACAGTCTTTGTCGCCCCCACTCGCTTCATGCAACACTCTCCTGGGAGAGTCGTAAAGATGCCCAACAAGCGACGTTGGCACCTGGTACTCCTGTCCAAGAGCAGTGGGGCAACTGCAAGGGCTTAGCTCTTGAGCCAGCTGTGGGGGTAAGCTGAACACGGAGCCAAAGTCCTCCCCAGGGGCGATGTCCAAGCTGCCCGTGTACGAGGAGAAGCTCCCAGAGTAGGACGAGTGGCTGCCGGTGGCGATGCCGCTGTCCGAAGAGCTCTGACGGCCGATGTCCTGGAGCTGCCGGGGCGGCTTGGCCGAAGGTCGGCCGCCGCCTTCCTGGCCAGCTGACAGCTTCTCTGCAGTCTGCAGCGCCGCCTTGGCGCCAGCGTGGCAGGCGCTTCCGGTGGCGTTTGAGGCGGGTTCGGTCCAAATGGTCAGCCTGCTGCCGATGCTGCAGTCTGACTGGCTGGTGTCGGACGCGTCGGAGGAGCCAGATATGCTGCGGTCGTCTCCCCCGGCAGATGGGAAGCACGTGGATGAGACTGCTAAGAAAAAAAAAAAAATATATATGTTTAACATTTCATAAAGCAAATTAAAGCACCATGATATGATAAGTTGGTTAAACGTAAGCATAACTAGTGCTGTCAGTAGATTTAAAAGATCTAATGAATCACTCTAGCTCTGTGATTAATCACCATGTTCCAGTTCGTCTGCCTGAAATGTAAAATTGCTCCTTTTCAAAACGTTTTTTAACAGAAACCATCTACCGTCTCAAACCAAACATGTCTGGAGAGTCTGTTTTCCAGGTTTTCGTATTCTGGACGTTTTGCTTCAAACGTTAATTTAGAAATGTTAACTGTAAACTGCTCGAGCTTTGGTGGAAGGATAATTCATCACTGTAATCATGTGCACACTACCTCTGGTTTTATCCAAGACAGAGGAAAGCTCAGGAGAGAGGTTACAGGTCAAAATACGTAATGCAGATGAATCTGCTTTATGTGATAAAGTGTAAAAGTTTTTTAGATTCATTCCATTCGCCAATGTTGACAGTCCTAAAAGTAACATTTACTTTTACATTTACGTTTGACCAGCATTTCGATTTAAGTTTCAGTTCTTGACAGGCTAACTGTCAAACTCCAGTGTCCAGCTGAATGAAGTCACTAGATAGATAATGGTGATTCAGCCATTTGATTGGACTCTGTTGGACAGGAGACGCATCACAAAGATGCAGGACACTGGAGGAGTGGAGTTTAACCTCCCCGGGTTGCAGGATCCCACCTGTGCTGCTCCCATGAGAGAGCATGCTCAGTCGCTTCTCCAGCTCCTGGGTCTCCAGGTTCAGCTTCTCCTCTGAATTTGTTTGGCCTGAGTTGAGTTCTGCAAAAAAAAAAAAAAACATCTTCAGGATGGATATAGGAGAAAGGTGTGATGTAAGCTTAAACTGTGAGAATCCCGACGCTTTGGCTGGGGCTGGAAAACGGGGTCTATGCAATGTTTGTGCACCAGTACAGGGTTTATTTATAGCACTGCCACGTGGCTCTTTTGGCACGTTTTCTATCGCTGCTGCTGCTGCTGGTAAGATTCTTGGAGCCGGGCAAGGATCTAATGTACCTCGAATCGCCAAGGTCAGCTCTGACGCCGATTGATTCAGAGGTCTGATTTCTGTTTGATCTTCTGAGCAAAGTTTTTAGTAAATGTGAGATTGTGTTTCGTTAAAACGAACAATTTCTTTACTCCACGTGAATTTCCTTAATCTTACCAAAAGACACATCGAGACTAAATAAGACTCTGAAAAGCAAATTTGGCAGCATTTCCACTACTATCTTAGAGCGGGCGCTTCATTAAAAGTATAGCGCTACTTGTTAGTTTTATTAAAGTCAAGTTGTTGTTTTTTTTAAATGTCGTCAACTTCCTAAAATAATGGCCTACGTCCTTTCTTGCCTAAATCATCTCGGCAAAAATGAGGCAGTGATTTGTTTGCTTAAATCACTTTTTGCAAAAAAACAAACAAAAAAAAAAGACCTAGGCCATTATATGAGGAAGATGACAATATTTAGTTAATATGCTATAAGACGAGAGCAGCAAGTTTGTTCTGTAGCAAAGTGCAACGCAATCAAGTACTCAGAGTCTCTGTGACAATCCACAAAAAAACGTAATGGCAAGAAGTGAAACTTTACCTAAAAACTAGCAAGTCAATGACTGTGTAAAATTGTTTTAATAAAAACTTCTACAAAAAAAACAACAACTACATTTATCTCGCTACAGTGAGTGACGTAGAATTTAAATGCTATTTCGTAAATGAAACAAAGTGATTTGGCAAATCAATGCATCGAGTAAATCAAACATCTGGTTCTCATTTAAGCAACGATCGCATTGATCTGATTATCAACATCAAAATGGCAATAAATAAATGTGCCAGACAATGCAATGTGACCTGCAGTAATCAATAATCGTTTTTGCTCTGACTGTACAAGAAAACATAAGTTATGTTTTACCAAAACGCGGGTCGTTTTGAGAGGAACGTCTCCATTTTGGGATAAAAAAACCCCCCACACACACACAAAAGTGTGAAGGTTTAACTAAGTGGGTGATTTATTTCGGTGGTTTCCCTGGATTTTATGTAAGAGTAAATAAGTAAAGCTGGCTGAATACATAGATGACATCGTTTTAAGACTTTTTAAAGACCTTCTTAGAACATTGTGTTTTTTCCTTTCCACCCATTTCCATGGACACGTCGCCAGACCTCGGTGTGGACGCGAGGGGCAAATCTAGAAAGACCAAGTAAATTTAAATTTTGGACTATGAAAGGAAGTACTTTTGCAAAGCCTCTTAATAAGAACTCCTCTTTTTTTTTATTTTCTTTCAAAGCTCGTGTTAAACTTTGAAAACGTTCCTGTGTCTACAGGAACGACAAATCGCATGAAAGTTTAATAAAGGACTCCACAATGCTATTCGTCTTTAAGTTAACCTGCTTTTACATCTCTAATTAATATTTCAAACTTAATAAATCTTAAATTAAGAATGCAGATCAGACAGCTAATAGAGTTTATGATATAGAGGTTGGGGCAACATAACAGCTCAGAGCGACAAGCGAACCCAGCGTCATCACAGCAGTTAATCAAAACTGTCAGCCGACCGGGACGACGATACGAAAACAAGACCCATAACTGTTCGCCACGGAGAAGATTTATGACGGTAGAACCGTAAAAAGCGACAAAAACATCAGCAGGGAGAGTCGAGCGCTGGTTGACTGATCAGACGAGGCAGCAGAGGAATCCGGAGGATGAGGTTACACACATGCTCGGAGTGATTAGGAGGCTTTGGCTTCTCTGCTTGTGTGAACTGTGACTTTGACCCCTAAGGCCCCCTCCAACATCGTCCCTGCTATTTATTGCTCTTCGCACTCTAATAATAGGAAAATGAGCTCAACCTGCTATTGGGCGGCGAGATGAGCGAAAACTGGAACATGTGCAGACCTCTGCAGGTAGCACTGAGGGAAGTAAAAACATGGCAACGTTTCTTACAGGACAGAGGTCATCAGTGTTCTGCACCCAGTAGGCATATAAGACGAGTATGTAAACTTCCGACTGACTCGATTTTACATATGAAAGTTTTTAAATAGAAAAAACTGTGGTTGCAAACCACTGTCTAATAATTAAAAGCAAAAAATATATATTTTTAAATCATGTTTGACCTCATAGGTCTGGGTTTTCTGTTTCCAACTCCTGATAAAAGAAAATAATTGCTGCTCAAGTTGGCAATTAACCGAAGTGACTTTTTGTTCTTAGTTCAGTGTTGGTTCCCCTTGTATCTGCAGGGAAGCTGGAGGAAAATCTTTGTTTGTGTGTTACATTTAAGGTGGCCCAAAGAATTTCCATTCACTTCGAAACACCTTAAGTCAGATGTTGTCTGAATTATCGACTGACTCACAGGATTATCAAATTGGATAAAAGACATCTTAGTCAAGGATTCTTGAGTCCACCAACTTATTTTGCAGAAATCGTTTCACTCCCAGTGAGCAACATGGCAGCTCGGATTGATCTTTGCATGAAACGCAGCAGACGAGTATCAGGCTCTGCTTACGTTGCCTCTTTTTTGTACTCTTGTGCTGGAATCTAAAAACTCCCTGTGTTATTTATCAACAGGTTTTTGAGCTTAGGAGGGTTTTGCAGTACTTGCCTGGCAAAACGGGCCGCAGTCCGAATGGACCTCTGCTGGGGCAGATGCCTCGAACAATGCAGTCGAACAGAAAGCTGATCTGCTCGCCCTCTGCAGACGCCAGAAGAAAAACACCAGCCCCTGTAGAAAGTGGACGTTATCAAAGTTTAAAAATAAAAAAATAACATCAATTGGCTAATAAACCATGCTAATATCGATTAACTGGCTAATAAACCATGCTAATATCTATCAACTGGCTAATAAACCGTGCTAATATCGATTAACTGGCTAATAAACGTGCTAATATCTATCAACTGGCTAATAAGCCATGCTAATATCTATCAGTTGGCTAATAAACCATGCTAATATCTATCAACTGGCTAATAAACCATGCTAATATCTTCATGAGGTTCTGCTTTAAATACAAGACATATTGGCAAAAATAATCATATAGGTTTTGTATTATATATATATATATATATATATATATCTCCTTGAAAAAGATTCCAGTTTCAAGGAATCTAAAAACTGAACTGATGTTCAGTTTTTAGTTCTCAACTTTTGTTCTTCAAATGTATTTTCAGCTCTTAGTGACAATCGTTAGTGAAAAACTGACTTTACTATATTTGTTTCCTTTGTGTTCTCTGGTCTTCCGTTTTGTTTGAATCTTAATCATGTCCTATGCTGGCCAGAGTCTCTGGTTTGTTTACGTTTCTGTAATTGTTTCCCATGTTTCCCGTGCATTCTGTCAAACGTTTCTCTCATTCTTTCATCACAGCTGCGCCCTTGTTTCTAACCAAACTCCCTGTTCAGTAGTCACCTCTCCAGGTTAAATATAATTCAGTGTTGGTTCAGTGTCGGATCCTACCGTTTCCTCCTGCATCTCCTCTGGTCCTCGTTATTCTTCCTGACTTTTGGTTCTCATGAGTTTTCAGTTTTAGATTTTTGTTAAAGTAAATAGTTTATTTTTTAACTTCCTGCCTCCTCTCCGCTTCAGGTCCTGCTTTGCACTCCATAACAGCAAGAGGATTTCTCGCATCAGATAAAAACAAAAACACACCCATTACCATCTGTAGATAATGTGGGCTTTATCAGGATTTAAAGTTATTAAATTTCAGCTAAGGCCTTTATAAGACACTACTAAAATGTTTTAAATTAATAGTTTATACTTTCCAAATAATCCAGAGGCAAATCGTACACCGTGGCTCCAGTTAATGAGTCCATTTCAGACACACAGATGGTCCAAAGACAAGTAATAAACCTCAAAGCTGACATAGGTTTCACTGCCAAGTTGCCACTAAAAGCTCTGCGGTGACAATCCTTACGCTCAGCATGTCACCGTTAAATTTAACATCAGAAGAAATGCAGCAGACTGAGACTAAAACGCCCGTCTTTCAGCTCGGAGCCTCAAAGAAAACAAAAACCTTTGTAAGGTCAAAGGTCTCCGAGATCTCTGACTGTACAGCTGCCGGTCCGCTTCGAGACACAAACAATAAAAAAAAATAGGTCGCGCCATTCCTCAAGACCACCCCTGTACATCGCATTTCCAATGCCCACAGAGGTCAAAGGTCAGCAGTGAAGTCTGCTCGAATGTCTGCGCCGGCTGAAACTGAGAATCTGCAGGCCGCTCGCTGTTGTGTTATCTAATCAAGACGCGTCTCGTCCAGACGAGCGAACTAGCTGTTTACGAAACCTGAAACCCGCGACTGTACGCCCACAAGTCGAACTTTTATTAGCAGACGAAGAGCGTCAGGTGCGCCGCCAAAAAGCCAGAGTGCAAAATAACCACAAAGCACAGGTGGCAGAGTTTATTTGGCTCGCGTTATTCAGAGTAAAAGCAAGCAAAACAGAAACTCAAGTGGACCCTTCTGGTCTCTGCCTCAACAAGTGACAAAAACACTGTCTCTATAAAAAGCAGCAGAACTTATTAAACCGGTTCAGGAGGTAGGAGGTGTGAGCTTCGCTTGGATCTTCACAGGCAGTCAAGAGCCAAGAGTTTCTGTCAGCAGCAGCAAAAGTACATGGTTCTTAGCTCTATGTTAAAAATCTGAAAAGTGTGTGGTGCCTTTGCAATTCAGCCTGCTCAGGTTCACCAGTTGGTGTAAGTCAACGTCAGCTTTATTTTATTTTTTGCTCACTTGTTTTTGTAAACCTCCATCAGATTTGATGGATTTGATAAATCATTAAGTCCTGCGACAGAATCTCAGTGGATTTAGGAAGATGGAGGCTTTTATTTGTCCATTTCAACCTATGAATATCATGAGCTTTGCTGAGTCCTTACTAAAGAAATGCGAGGTAGTGAGTGTGATCCCAGCAGCTTGAAGTGTTCTTGGACAAGAGACCAAACCCAAAGCTGCTAAGGAAAAAAATGTATCTGGGAGTTTAAAAGCACTTTGAGTCCAGTCCATTTATCATTTAGCAAGCCAAGCTAGTGAACTGGTAAAAGATTAAACCAGTACATATGTCTCTCAAAGCGTCTAGCAAAGCTGCTGTAGGTTACAGATGTGCTTTAGAGAATCGAAATGGAAGTTCTTCTCAGCACTACTATGATCTACAGTCACATTTCAGAGGTGCTGGACGAGGTCCTAAAAGCTCTCAGCTATCCAGTCCAGTATACGTTTATGCTGTATTCATTTCTTAAGTGATGTTACGCATCTTCTCTCTGCTCAGAGCTCATTAGGCCTAATCGAAATGATTCTGCAACGTAGCTTCATTTCCTCCGATCACCCGAGGCCCGGTGTGGGTTTTGAACCACTCTCACCGCAAAACTGATCTGGAAATTTTCATGAAAGTGACCATACACTCCTGTTTCTGTATTATGCACAGAATGATATGATTTATGGAAATTGTCCTAGAGAAAACATGGAAACGAAACCAAAACAGTTCCACCGTTTCAAGGGGAAAAAAACACCACAAAGCGCAACAATGTGACAAAGAGACGCAGGTCGCAGAATACACAGAGTAGAATTTTATTGCCAATTATTAATTAACATGATAGATGTTAATCCAGCACACTGTTCACCAAGGTTATATATTTATTAAAAGCTGTGTTTCCTGGAAAAGTGTATTTGAGTTCATGTGTGAATTCCTGACATAGATACATCTTCTGAACATAATTAAATAATTCTGATGAATCCTAAGAAAGTTTATTTTAGAGCAAAAAAACTAAGTGAGCTTGAAGACGCGTTTCCTCTATTGAGGCAAATATAATTCACAGAGCTGAAAAAAAAAAGTCTGCGGTATATTTCCATATGCGATATGATCAATTATTCATAAAAATAATTATCATTTCACCTGTTTTAAATCAATCACTGGCATTATTTGGAAAATAACCAGGCAGTCAAAGATTATTCTCATTACTTATTAATGTGTTGACCTTTTAAGATGAAATATATCAGCTAATGGCAGTAAAAATGCTGAACATTATTGTCCAAGATTAAAGAGAATTAACAATTAAAGCTAAAAATCTAACTCATGTAAGTGAAGCTTACGGTAATTTGGGAAATTAAACTACTCTGATCTAAATTTGCATTTAATAGAACATGCATACAAAATTTGAGGTCAAGTGAAAATGTATTAACCTGAATCTTTTGCTGCTTTCATTGACGCGCTAAGCTGAACACCCATTGTTAGCAGAAAACACTGAGCAGAACCTTGAGAGGTTCTGGCAGAGCGGCTCGGCTCATATTTCCCACAAAGGAGCAGAGAGGACACAGACAACAGCTTAGTGAGCTGCCAAAAGAAGAAGCTTCAGCTTCACTCGTGCCTGAGCTGCTGCGGATAAACTGTACCCAGAGATTACATCACCAGATTGTACTTGTTGTTTTGTAAGTGAAGGTAAAAGCAGCGCCTGGTGGGTTTTCTTTATGTGGATCTGTTGCTGGAAAGTTTCACCACTCTCCTCATATTCACATTTTTTTTTTAAATGTAGGAACATTAGATTGCTTCGTAAAATAAAATGTCTAATGTTGCCGTATGTTTCCTCACTCCCAATCCTAGCTGCTTTAAGTCAATTCTTTGCTTTGCAGAACTAAATTCGCCAGCAACCAAACATCTTTGTTTTTGGTTTGTTTGGATTTATCCGCCCGTCCATCTTTTGTCAGCTGAGCCGAGACTCTCATCTCGATCCCCCTTCTTCATCCTCTGAGCTTGTTGAGCCCGAGGCTCTGGAGACTCAAACGCACCAGGGATGCCTTGAGAGGTATTGCAGTGCAATACCTCTAAAGCATCATGCTGCAGGGCAAACCTGACCATACAACATAGTCAGAGTTTCGTTCCAGTCTCTTTTAGGGAGATTTAAAGTACAAGTAATCATCAAGTTTCCCCCAGAAAACCTGCTAAGCCCAGTGGTTGGGTGCGAGGGTGGTCATTCATCCAGCGGTCCGTCGTCTTTTTGAGTCAAAAAATGTTTAAAGTTGAAAGGAAATTTGAAAATATCCCTTGATAATTATGTGTTATTGAAAGATTAATACCTGAATACCAACTACAAAGTCTTAAAAATGCTAACATTTTAAAAAGACTTTTTAAATAATTTGCAATGCTCAGCCTGGTGGGGGCACAAGTAAAGCCTGGTGGCCCGCCAGGCTTATAATACACTGGGGGAAACCCCGTATCATGCATTTTGAAACATTTTTCTCCATATTTAGAAAACAAGGCATTGGTTTGTACATTAAAATTGATTTCTCAACAAGGAAAAAGATATTTTGAATAGACGTGTAGTTTCTGAAATAAAGGTTTGGAGTGAGGACTCTTACTTTCCCCATAGATTCTTCACAGGCTAAAAGGTCATTGATGCTCCCTGTATTCAGGCCGAATGCTCTAATACATTAAAATAGCGTCTTCATGCCTAAATAATTAAACAATAATACAATCAATGTTTGGAATAATGAGGCTAAAGTTGTTCTGAATGTCAGTCAAGAGAAACATTGAGGAGTCGCTGCAATGAGCTACAACTTCTACACACAGAGCTGCATGTCATGTTGTGGTGATCAAAGAAAAATGACAGAAATCAAATCTAACTAGCAAGAAAAACAATTTCTGAAGCTCAAGCTACAGAGAAAAAAACAACAAAAAATTGCATATGAAAACAAAAGTTACCAACGTAGATTTCTCAAAGAAAAAGCTACAAAACAATCACTTTGAAAATGTCTTCTTGGGGAGAAATCTGTGGATGTACTCTTAAAAAATTCTGGTTCATAATAAAATCCATCTGAAAGCTGTCTTGGTTAATGTGTCTGCCTGAGGGAGATCAGATGGACAAGAAGAAGGAAAAAAAATAAAAAGTCTGAAGCCAAAAATCCTCCATCCTGACACTAAAGTTCAGAGAACTCAGATTTGACAAGAAGAGAGAAACATCTGATTAAACTTTATATTTTATATCCTTATCCACATGGTTTTAATAACCAAATCATAAAAAGCAGAGCACATGCTTTGTTGTGTCCCTTCAATCATTTCTCAACGCTGGATGAATTGTACTTCACACGACTAATAGCAGAAAAAAAAACAACTTGAAGCTAACACTTCAACAGGAAACTTTGGGGGGAAAAAAATAAAAAGCTTGACACATCTTCATCAGAGAATTAACGAGAGAAAGTTTGCATTAATAAGAAAATAACAAAGGTCCCCTGACTGCAGCCTCGAAGGCTTCTTTAAATCCAGAGTTGCATGGAAATCTACTTACAGTATCCACATCTTGTTCCCCCTTCAAACACGAATCCATTCGGCACCGGTCCGTATCTGCGCAGGTCTGGCAGGTTCCAGTGGCCGATGATGACGGGAGGAAAGTCCCGGACGAGGGCCAGAAGGTTGTTGCACAGGTGGAGAGTGGCAGGTCCGCTCTCCAGCTTGGTCCCTGGTAAAACCCCGACGCCGAATCTGTGAACTGAGCAGACGGAGAAGCTTAGACGGAGCAGCGATGGATGCAAAACTTCAATCAGCTCTCCCAACGTCTTGGACGTGAATAATGCGCGCAAGAAAGTCAGAGGAACAAAACAAAAATCTGAAGTGGAAAATCGTTTCCGAGCGGAGGAGTAGAGCAAACTCTGATCAACAAGCTTGTGCTTCTCCAACCCAAAGTTTCTGCAGCTTTCCACAGGTGCGGGATTAATAAGGAACCCGAGACAAACAGATGAGATTAACGTTGGTGACGATGACAAAGGGTTGGCCAGCGGCTTCTCGTCATCACTCAGGCTGGGAGAGATTCATACGGCGGCACACAAGGCGACAGAAGCGCCAGGCGCTCTGGCCCTCGGCCAACATGGCGGAGGAACGGCTGGCAGGTGACATCTGTGCAGGTTTGGATGATTTCCACTCCATGGCATTAAGCAGAAGGCCACAAACACACACAGGCTCTGGAGAAACGTTCAATACTCTCACTTTTAACAAGTGGAGCTCTTTCAAGCATGCCGTTGATGAGCCGTTATTGGAAATAATAAAAAAAAGAAAAAAAAGATGCAATTTCGATCCTACACGGTTTAAAAATTATTAAATTACAGGTCTTTCTCCAAGATCCTTTTAATGTCAAAGGCTTCTGAAAAGGTAGTGACAGAACAGCTCATTTCTTTTTCTTTTTTTGAGAAACGGGAGCCGTTTAACAAATTTTAGCCTGGCCTTTTTATAAAGCCGCTCCACAAAAACGGCTTTACTTGAAGTTTCTAGTTATACTTTGTTTTCTCCTGGACCTTTGAAACCTTTTAAAATGAATTTTAAAATCTCAGTCTTCACTTTCAGAACCGTTCTAACTAGTTTAAGTTTCTATAATGTCAGACCGGTTTATCGACTCTGTCCTCGTTTATGTTACATTTCAACTCATTTTAAGCCCATTTTTACTGTGAGCCGCTTTGCTACATTTGAAAGTTGCTGTCGAAATAAAGTTTTACCTACTTAAAATAAGCAGCGATCGTAATCTGACAAAACACCAAAACTCTGAGGAACAGCTGTGACGTAATTTCTCTCCGGCATCGTTTGCAAAGTCGCCTCCAACAGGACTGTCATCAGAGACATATTTACAATTCAGCTGCCAACTGATGAACAGTTCAATGCTATTATTAGTTTCTATGTAGGTTATATAATAGCTCCACCGGGTTACACGGCAGTGAGTCTCACTGCAATGCCAGAAATGCTCATTGCACAAAGACGGGTTGTCATAAGTTCTACAATAGATGGTCTGAATACAAGAATTTAAAGTTACAAATCACCACAATGGAAACATTCACTTGTGCTGTGTTTAGTTTGTTGTTATTATTTGATATTAAGTTTAATCAGAAGACTGTAGGGTGTCTTAAATGTGCTTTCACACACATTTAAGTGGGACTGTTCACTGGTAAAACAATTTTATGACGTACTCATTTAAATACAGATAACTGACTTCATTATTTGTCTATTATTTCTGCTCAACACTGGTTCAGTTGTTCGATTATCCGATTCTAATTTCAGGTTTTATAATCCTCTAAAATATGCCTTTCTGATCATTTGTGAAGTTAAACAAAAAAAAGCCAACATGAATTTAGCTTCACGTAGCAAAATCAACAGCTAAATCTTCAGAGAGTTTTATGAATGCCACTTTTTATTTGTTTCTTTTGACTGAAGAGAACCAAGGCTTTAAGAGAGACTTTAAAACAGAAGTATAAACAAAACGGTGATTTTTGTGCATCGTTACACCCCCAGTTCTTATTTAAGTCTTTTTATATTTCTAAAGTCTGAACTGCAAAGTTAAAATGAGTAGAAACTCAGCAATCAAAGAGACAGAGATCAGAATCTGACAGTTTCCCTATGATTAGGTCTGAGTGGCCGGTCAGCAGGTCCGACACCAAAAAAATATAAAGTCTTATTCAAATATGTCAAACAAACAAAATATAAGAACTGCCGCCATATTCGGTTTATAGCTAAAGCAAACATTAGATCCTCTGACTCGGTTATTTTAAATATAATTAAAATCAGACAAACATGAGGGAGACATGCTGAAGATCACACAGGGATGCATTTTCTCATTCATTCTTATTTTTTGTTCTAGCATTTACGAACAAAAAAACAAAAAAAAACGTAGGTATCAGACGGGAAATCCTTATTGGTTCCAATCAGATCAAAGTTTTTCATGCTCACAAATGCATAAGTTTCCTTGCTTGGCGATCTGAAACTGAAGCTGCCAAAGTTCTGTGATTTCACTACAGAGAAGGAACGACGAAACGTTTGGGAGTGCGTTGGTCCTCACCCTCTCCGAGGCCGTAGCGCAGGCGGAGCTCCCACGCCTGCAGGGCCTCCCTGCTGTCAAAGCCCAGCAGCGCGACCTGGTTCAGGCAGAGGACGGTCAGAGTAAACGCCACGCCTTCATACCACTGTCCAGCCTCCAGGCCGCAGATCTCCTCCAAGGTGACGCTCGCCCTCTCCTTGTTGCTCTGGAGTTTGTCTGATTTGTCTTTGAAAACCACTAAAACGAGGCAGTCTGGAGCGGAGAGACAAAGAGTTTCACACAGGATGAGGTAAAAATAAATAAATACTGGAGGTTAGAGGTGCACACGTCTAAATGACTTGTTTTAGTTAAAAACAGTTAAAATAAGATTTACACGCATCAGGTAAAAAAAAAAAACAAAAAAAAAACACACTGACATTAAAACAGACAAAGCTTTTCTTCTTTTCAGGTACAATTATTGAATGCATTCATTTTCATATTCTTTAAATACTAAAATAATGAGAGAAAGAATCTCTTATTACAGATATGATATATTGTCCCTGTTTGAGAGGTGCTAACCACCGCTGATGCTTGGATACTGGATTTGATTTGAGCAGCAAACACAACACTTAGGGAGACAGACAGAAAGAGCAGACTTGTTTTTCACATACTGATGGCAATTTTATCAAATAATTGATGAGAAGTATTTATAATTCAAGACGTTTTCTCTCCTGAAACACAACATATATTTTTATTTCTACTCTGACTCCATTTTCTGACCGACAGTAGCCGCTGGCGTGTCCTCCAGTCTGTTGACGCCTTTCAAGAACAACTCGGTGTCAACCGACAAAAAGTGTGTCCGCATTTTGCTGTACTTCGCGTACACGCACACACACACACACGCACACACACACTTAGAAAAACAAGACCTTAGTGCAGACAGCTGTAACAACACTGACATCAAAGATCTGAGGAGGAGCACCACTCAACCTGTGCAGTATGTTAAGCTGTGCAGCTCTATATACCCTCCACACACACACACACACACACACACACACACACACACACACACACACTGCACTGAGATGCCCCGCATGACACCCAAAGAGCTTTAATCTGCACAGGAATCAAATTAAACTACTTTGTTTCCTTACAGACCATGTTACATTTTAAAAGTTTAAAAGTCAGGTAAATTGTATTAAGCATTGAGCTGAGCAGTAATGCAGCAACAATCCTACAGTGTGAAATGTTGAAAAGTGTCACATATGTCACATATATATATATATATATATATATATATATATATAGTGATTTTGAATTTTTCCATCAATGCTTTGTCTATATCCACATATTCTTGTAGGATTGTAGGCAACTAATAATCCTGCAAAACAATTTAGGGAAACCAAGTAACCTGTACCCGGACAGAGCCAGAACCCGAACCGTGGACGGGAAGAACATTCAAACAGTGCGGAAATATCCCAGGCCAGGATTTTAACCGGGACCTTCTTGCTCCAAGTCAACATTATATCATAACTGTGAGACCCGTTTATTTTTCTAACTCAAACAAGCAAAATGAGCACAGCTTTAAGAGGGGACGCTTTAAAACACACACACACACACACACACACACACACACACACACACACACACAATTTCAGCTAAATTAGCATAATTCGGTTTAGCACCAATTCACAACCAATTTCACCTTGAGGCACTTTAAGGTAAACAGATATATTGAAGTATAATATCAAATCTGTGAACGCCTCGTGCTGTAATTTTGAGAATAAATTTTAATTTATTGTGTTTGGTGAATACAAACAGATCGATTTGATTTTCCTAGCTATTACACGCCAAACCATCATCCTTCCACCGCCGCCTCGCCTCTAATACGTTTTCTGCATATTAGAAAGATGTGCCATTACCAAAACTTACAGGCTCAAACTGCTAACGTTTGAAAACGCCACACATGCCCGTAAATTACGGCTCAAGTCCAAAACTACGATTTTTCTCCAATGTGGCGCTAAACTAAACTTGCGCACAGGTGTGAGAAGTAAACAACACATCGGTGGTTTCTTACCTGCTACAGGCGACGGCTTACGAAACACGAGCCACCTAGTCCTCCACTGTGAAGGGAAAACAACAAGTTTTACACAAGCGTCTTTGCGGAAGTTATTGAGATTTTTGTTTTCTCCCTGGAGCGAATAAAGATAAAAAAATGAAAAAAATAAAAACCCGAGCACCTTTTTCCCATCTCTGAGTCTGGCGTATCCCTCCACGACAACAGAATCCGTCATCTTCAGTCATGGTTCCTGACAGCTGCAGAGTCGCTGCCTGAATGAGGGGGTCACTTTCAAAATAGCTGCGCTGGTCGCTATGCCCCCAGGCCCCTCCACCCACAGCAAGGGGGGCACGTGGAGGAGGGGAGGCGGGGGAGGAATGCCATGACCGGGGCCTGGTGTCTGTCCGTCCGTCCGTCCTTCAGGGCTCCAGCAGCCGGTGTTAAGCTCCTGGCTGCCACCTGGACTGGGCTGAGCCACCTGCTGCTGCTGCTGGGAGCACTGGTGGATTACAAGCTACCACACGGTTCACAAATTCACATGTTTCATATGGTCTTTATGCTTGTCCAGTCAGAGGGGACTCGACTTGCTCGTTTGCTAGGACTGCACTGCATTCTTCTCTCCCTAAGATTTCAGACAATTTCAAGAATTTTAATTGGCTTGGGCCCTGCAGAGGAGGAGCCGTCCACGCAGGGCCCACCGGTGGGCTCGGTGGTGACGAGATGTCCCGTCTTCTTCTGTTGGACTTTTCAGGGCGACAGACTGTTCCACTGTGGACCCTGTAGGTGTTTTTTTCTTTTCTTTTTCTGAGTGATGCTCTCCTTGCTCAAAATGCTCATGTGGAGCACGATGGCTGGAATATTGTTTTTTTAACCCAACATTATCTTCTCCACAACTTCTTCCCTGATCCGTCACACTCTGCTATGACTTGATTTAATCCCTGTTTTTTTTTTTTTTTTTGTTACCTCCGTGCCATCTGCTCCAATCCATCAGGGGGAATCGAAGAGGTGGAAAAGGGGCAGAGCAAGGACAGGACAAGGACTGGTTCGTACCAAAACAATGAGAAGGAGAAATGGGATTTTCTTACGCTATTCGTTCAGTTCAGTTTGTGTGTGTTCCCCCCTCTTTGTGTTTGTGTGGGCTGATCAGCCAGTATTTAAGTTTCCCATTTGTCTCATTTAGGTAAATCTGTTTGTTTTTGTTCTTCTTGTCAGTTCGAGTAAAAGAGGTTGGTTACTTTGACCTCTTTTATGAACCCAATATTGTCATTTTATATTATTTACCTCAATTTGTTTTTTGGTTGTTTTTTTTGTTTTTTTGACTTAAACCTCCCTGTCTACCGCAATTCCATTGGGATGAGTTTAAATCCCGTTTTGTTTTGTTTTTAAACATGACTTTCACCTCCTGTTTCACGGTTTCTTCAAGGATTCTTACATTTTAAGTTGATCAAAATGTTTTCATAGGTTCCACAAAAAAAAAAATGGGAGGAAATTCAACTTCAGCTTTTAAAATACGGGTAATCAGAGAAGCAGAAGATTTTGATCGTCGTCGTGCAGATAAAAACATGTTTCGATGCAATTGTTTTATTTAAAGTACTTTTTTATTGGTCTTAAAGACTCACGGTTTGTCAAGTAATTTAAAACATATTCAGTCACAACGTATTTCACAGTTAAAAATATATATATATTTTCTATTTTCTTCCAAAAACAGCATAGAAACATACAAGTAAGATGTTGAGCTGATAGTCCAGGTGATGCACTGTCATGTTTTCCCGTTTTTCCGTTTAATCACGGAATGGATCCAGTCGAGATAATTGACCACTCTGGTGTAAACTCCAGGTTTTCCCGGCTGGTCGCAGCCCTCGCCCCAGCTGATGATCCCGTACAGGAAACTGACATCACCCTTCGCACAAGCCAGCGGGCCTCCAGAGTCGCCCTGAGGAAGCACATAAGTGGACATAGCTCACGCGTGTAAACATGCATGCACCGATCAAAGCTCTCGCATGCAAACAACTGAGTCACACACTTGAAACCCGATGCATCACTAAAAATTGCTCTCCGCCAGCGAGGTATAAACAGTCGGCTCTGACGTTCGCTGTGAGAGGACGGAGTTTAAACGCTTCGAGTGGCTGGTGTGTCGGTGAAGATGCCTCAGAAACTTCCACTTCTGTCCAAAGAATCTCATGTGCTGCCACGTTTAATTAGAAAGCAGAAGGCTTGAACTAAAACTGAAGCAGGAGGTCAAGCCTGGATTTTATATTTCCCAAAATAGATCATGATGAAGCATCACTTCCTGTACTCGAGGGGGATTGAAGTCAATTTTTATTCGTTTCCCCTGAATTTAATAATTCAACGAAGAAAATCGCACATATAAAATGTTTCGCTTCAATTCCTCCAAAACAAGATAAAATAAAATGTGAATGTTTATTTTTTTCTTCACAGTGTTAGACCATATTGCCTGTTTATTGTGCTGCCTCTTTACTAGGCACCTAAAAAAAAAAAAAACAATATAGTTTGTTTTTATTGAAAAAAATAATACAAAATGATGCCCTGGAGGTGCTCCCGACCTTAATCTGCACAAAATATGGAATTACACCCATCATCGCATTTTAGTGTGTGCAATATTGCGATTGCACAAGAATGCTTGGATGATATATTTGGTGGAATGTTAGATTTTAGTGTGATGCATTCATGCGCCGCATATCAGTCACATAAATCTGGCCTGTTAAATAGACTTTAACTGGCGTTGATGCCCTCACCTGACGAACATCTTCATTGCCTGAAATGCTAAAGTTCATGTAGCGTGTTCGCCGTGATGGTCTAAAACTTTCCACTTAGTGTTGCTGTATAATATTCCTTGGAAATTGTGCAACTCTATCTTAAGTTGTTGATTTTGTCACCTGCAGGACGACCACGTTTTAGCTCAAAGACATAAATGAGCATGATTGAAGCCCAGATCCGAGTCACACTGAGAACATGTGTCAAAAATAATCCGAGTGAATCAAAACACGGCGAATTTATTAAGGCACCTTACACTGATTTTTATTTAGGCGGGCCTAAATAGAAATGTTCACCACACTGTTTTTTCAGATTTTGTTTGGAAATCATTTCTAAATCCCTGTGAAGCACATCACGCATTAGCTTGAATAGTCAGATTCAAGCTGATTCTGCAGTGTGGCAAAATGTGGAAAACGTGGCATGGATACTTTTGATCAGACTGTAACCATTTACTACAAACTTTTCACGGTTTTTCCTCACGATGTGCCCAGCAATCCCTGCAGGCTCGACTCACAGTGGAGGCTTTGACCCTCCCAATCACTCCCCGCTCGTCTGAATGCGCTGCCTACCTGGCACGCGTCCACGCATCCACTGAGTCCCGCGCAGATCATGTCGTCGGTGACGTGGTTCCCGTACACTTGTGGCCGCTTGCAGACGTCATGAGAAACCAGCCTGACTCCTGCCTCCTGCAGAGTAGAGTAACCATTTGCCTCTGTAAAGTCGAAACCACAAACAGCTCATTAATTATGTAGAAGATAAGAAAAAATGAATAAATAGTAAAGTTAATAAGCTCCTCTTAAGTGCCGATTCCACTCACTTTCACGCATGCGTCCCCAGCCGCTGATCGCGCAGCAGTAGCCCGCGGGAAACTTCATGCTCTTTTCTGGGAGGCAGATGGGCCTGATGAACGGGGTTCTCCTCACACACCGCCCGTCCTGCTTTTTCAGCTTGATTAGAACTGAGAGAAAGAGAGAGAGAGAAAAAAAAACACAAACATGAGCTTACGAAATGGGTTAGAAAGCTGAAGAAAGTGGGAGACTGGAGGACTCTGGGGGCAACGCCCGGCAGTAAAAAGCACAGCTGCCGAGTGACGCAGAGCAGGGGTCTTAACTCATTTGAGTGTTTCTAAACAAGGACGGCGTTTGTTCAAACTGGAGTGACTCGCTGGGACATTTGTAACCGAATCCGTGCTTGACAGAGGCGGTTTTTGATACAGGACGATGGGCAGTCGCTCAGGGGGTTATGAAGAGGGGCGGCACACAAGCAGACGTTAAAAAAATAAAAAAATAAAATAAGTTGGCGCTTAATGGCGAGCACGGGGAGACCGTTTTACAAGCTGCTTGTTGGACTGCGCTGCGTTGAATCATGCTCCGAAAATTAGTTTATTTCCTACATTTTATTTGATTATTGGATGCAAGAAGGAGGAACTTTTCCAGGTCATCAACGGTGCAAGGCTGCTTACCGATGTCGTGTAGCGTCGGGTTAAAAATGGAGAAGCGTTTATGGAAGACGTAGTCCTCCACCTCAAAAGTCCGAGTGTTGGGACCGGTGGTGTTGAAGTGGTGCTGACCGAGAACCACGCGCAGCTGAGACTTCAGAGGGCTGCAGGGGGAAAATCAGTTTAAATCAGCTATAAGCAACACAGGGTCACGATAAAATAATACATTTTCCATATGCAAACGAGCTTGTCTGTCTGAAACCAGACCATCACAAAAGCGCCCACTGAGAAGAATGATCTCTCCAGCGTGAATTTAGGAAGAGGTTTTGTGACTCTGAAGCTCTTGGATTAAGAAAACGAAATCCCCATCTACAACCCTCTAAAACAGTGTTCAGAATATAATGCTTCCCTTTTCACATTCTGTTAAAAATATCTGTATAAAAAGAACAAAACAAAATATTTTTCAGTTTATATTTAATAAGTAGTGCAGCTCAACTGCACTGCATACTTGCTGAAGAAGCAGTGAGCAGCAGAGAGGACCCAGCAGGAGGAGATCAGACTGCCGCCGCAGAAATCAGACTGGCCGATATAAATGGCTGCCATCCACGGGTGAGTTCCCGGCAGGGCTGCGTTTCCTCCGAATATCCGACCCCTGGCAACCGCTAACCTCTTTTTGTGTTTTACACCGCACACAGGATTTCCGACTCGCTTGGAGGAGTTGGGCTTTTTGATGTTAGGCAGGGCGTTGAATGGGATAATCCGTCGAGAAGCAACTGGAAAAAAAAAAAAAAAAAAAAAGAAGGTTAAAGCAAATAAATATTCCAAGCAACAAGACGCAGCTGTTACTGTAGCTCTCTAAATAAACGAATGCCTCGGCTCATCTAACAAATATCAATACAACACACAAATAATCAGATTAAATGCAAGCTGTGGTTTTTCAGTTGATGATCAACAGACAAAAGTCATCCAAACTAGCCAACAACTGGGTGAAAAGTAATTGCTTTTCAATTAAGCACCAGGGTTTACTCCAGAAAACTTGCTAAGCCCGGTGTTGGGGGCGCGAGGGACGTTGATTTTTGAGTTTTAAAATGTTTAAAGACGATTACGTATTTTTGGAAGACATTATTAACAACAAAAAAGGCAAACATGAAAAAAACTAAAATACATAAACGATGCTTAGCCTGGTGGGGATGCAAGTAAAGCCTGTTGACCCGCCAGGCTTAGAATACACCGGGGGAAACCCTGAGCACCTTTTCTGCAAAGTGGAGTTTCACTATTTACATGGTCGACAACTTAAGATGAGCTAAAAGCTCTTTAAAAACAGCATCAAGTTATTCCCTGATCCCAATAAATGAGGTAATTTCTAAGGCTTTGGGACTTCAGTGAACCACAGTGAGTCGTTATCCATAAATGCATAAAAGATGGAGACACTAGTGAGCCTCCCGAGGAGAGACGAGAAATCTGATCTCTACCAGAAAACCATCTGTGACATTAAGCCGAAGCAGACTTGGATCGCAAAGTGGGACAATGAGCCAAATCACAACAATAAAATGAAGTTTCAGAGTGGTCTAGTCAAAGTACAAACTTAAAGCCTGATTTAAATGCTGTGGTAGAACCTTTAGCATGTCATTTTACATTTAAAAAATTGTTTGTTTTTTTACTTTCTTTATCCTTGATTTAAATGATTACATTGAAGATCTGAAACATCTTCACAGCTCTACTGGTAGTTTCCTTCCCAGTGACGTTCCTGGCCTCCTTCCTGCTACAAGCATCCTCTAAGAGAGACAAAGCCTCCTCTGTCTCTATGCAAATCGTCTGCTGGAGAGCGGCTCGGAGAAGATTGTGAATTCTGTGCATACCCCTGGCATCGCGACGGTGCGCCGACTGTGCCAGATCCCACTCGGCTCATAAACATTCAGCTGCACCTGACATGACGTGTTGATTCGGGGTGAGTCATGCCTCATTCTTGCCCCGCGGTATCTGGCTGAGCCCAGGTTCGAGGAAAAGCTCCTTAGATAAACTCTTGCTTTTGATTGCGGCGCGGCTCGGAGGAGATTAGCGGCGCTCAGTGGGCTTTCAGTTTTTCTCTTTCAGATCGGAAAACGCCAAGGTCTTTAATCAAACGGCTGGGTGCATGATGGAGCGCCGGGCTTATTCTCAAGCGACAAAGTGTCACCGGGTCGATGAATCAAGAGTCGCGATACAGAGGGACTTGAATGCCTTGAGATGGTAAAATGAAAACGTGTGGGTGAAATGATATTACATTTTTGAAGATTAAGGTTAAGACTAATACGAATTTAGTTCACCAGATATTTGCCTGGCTATGATAAAGCAACTAACCACAAGTTCACATCTTCTGTGTTAAAAAAGAAGCTATTGAAACATACTTTTTCTCAAGAGAAATTAAATTCAGACTCCGAGGGTTGTTTTGGGTCATTGTGCATCTTTGCACAGCAATTTGGTTCCTTTTTCAACGATTTAGGTCTGCTTTTAGCATTTTCCTTTCTGTGTTGAGTTTTGCTACATTGTGGTGCACTTCAAGTGTGTGAGATCAATTTGCGTCTTTGGTCAAATTTAACAGTTCGGCCTCTCACCCACGGCAGCTTTGTAAAGACGATGGATGGGATTTAATGATTCTTACATCAAACATGTCGAATATGGCTTATGGTTCATTGTTTTAACCCCCATGATGAGATTCCCTCTAAAGATGCTCGTAACTCCTTATTTTAACAGTCCAGACAGCAGGTATGTCAAAACACAGTTTAATCCGTGTTCGCACTTGTGCAGAAGCTAAACTCTACAGCTTTCCATGCCTCTTTTGGGGGCAACTGTGGGTCTACCGGTGTTTGTTTTGTTTTTAGAGGTAAGAAAATTAAGAAACCATAAAAACGGGACAATATTTCACCATTTAGTATATTAAGTGAGCCAAAGAGCTGATTACAGACTCCGTATACGACAGATGGAAAACGTGATCCTATCTCGATACGGGTGAAGCTACAAGAGCGACATTTTAATTTCTAACTCATTAAACCAGTGAAGGTAAAAATTTTTAAAAAATGAAGTTGGTCCAAGGGATTCCTGTTTGCCGGACGTCCAGAACCGACTGTGTTTGGGGATACAGCACTGAGGAACATCACTGGTCTTATAACCTGCATTTTCTTTCGATGCGCTTTACAAAAAGAAATCTGTGAATAAGCACATCTTCTGTGAATAACTTAAAGTTATGTTTTGAATAAATATCCTCAGATGCTGAACCACGGTAAGGCTAAACTAAAGAGGTAGAATTAGAAGGGAAGGTCATCAGATTCTAAGGCTGTTATGGATAAATATACCATCCACATTATGCTTGTCCACCAAATTACTTTCCGTCAGCAGAGGTAGAGGTTTTGTATCGTTTTTTTTTTATTTATCAACATTTTTCAAGGATTTTACATCTTGCTTGTCATGAAATGTGCTTTCTTTCTCATTTCCTCTGAGCATTTCTTCCTGTTTTCGACATCATGTTGATGTCCAGGCCTTACACACAAGAAGGCCCATTTTTGTAATTCAGCAAACGCCGTTTCCTCTGTACCTGTCAGCTGTTGCCAATCTGGCGTCACGCAGGAGGGGACGCTGCAGTATTCCCAGGAGATGGCGCTGTCAGTTACTGTGTAGCACCACGGCTTCACGTCCCCATCTGGGTTTCTGTGCACAACACAGATGCAGCGGGTTACGCAACACAGAGGCCGACCTTCTCATGTCGGTTTTTCAGGGTAAGCCGACATGAGAAGGAAGAGAAAGAAAGGATTTTCTTTCTTGTTATCAGAATGTAGCCTAAAAGGCTTTCTTTACCGATTCTTAAAATGGTCTCTTGGACGTCTGGAACGCTTTTTCAACACATACCGTTTGATGTTGGTGTACCGTATTGCTGCGAGGTAGTCATGGCAACAAGAAAGGCTAAAGAAAAACAGTGGGAACCGGACACAGAGCAACTGTGTCAGAGATTATTCCATTTTATTTTTCTTTTGTCGCCGTGCGCTTCTCAAACGCTGAAGGTAGTTGTTAATGCTTCCCGGTGTGTGGCCTCATCCACTGGAGGTAAGGAGCGAGCCGCTTTTGCTAGCGCAGGGCTTTTAAAAGAAAGCTGGCAATGTCTGCTTTCAATTAGAATTTATAGGAAATATAAAAGCGAGTCTGGTTTTCCTGATAAGACCTCCGACTTCTCTTATTAATTTCCATTTCTGGGTGCACACACCTGCAGAAGGCGTGCTCCCCGAGACCTTTGAGGGCCGACGCGTTCACCGTGCCGAGGTGGAGCTCGTCGAAGAGCAGGTCGGAGTTCCAGGGCAGACACCGGGCGCCGGACTCGGCGGTGCCCACAATGCCTCTGTAGCCCGTGCCCCTGCTTTTGTAGCATTTCGTCTCCGGCACTGCACAAACACACGCCACGGGCAGAGACACACGAAGCGAAATCAGATTTATCCCAGCGAAAACTAAAGTCAGCTGAGAGAAAATGTCACTTTGTATCCTCGCCTGCCACTATAATTAACACAACATTCATGAACCTGTGAAAAACCAGAACATTGAAACACTTATATTCTAAGCAGCACATAGAAGGGAGGTTTTATTCATAATTTTGTTACATTTTTGAGTGAAACGGAGTCATGTTACGGTTACTTACCGAGGCTGCAGTCGGGTCCACTGTAACCATTTCTGCAGTAACACACTTCCTTTCCGGTGGACGTGATCAGCCGACATATTCCCTGGTTTTTACAAGGGTTTCTGCGACACTCTGAAAACACACAGAACATCACATGACCTATGAATGGCATAAACGGAGAAGTGAAGCAAGAACATCCTAGAGCTGTTCACCGGTGGAGCAGCTCTTCCATCTTATCCAGTTTGTTCAACAAATCCGGCCTCAGCCTGACTTGATGTCAAGTTAAGTCCAAGTAACAAAAAGTCACGTTCACCATCACGCACAAGTGCAAATATTGAAAAATTCCTTAGAAATATTTCTAAATTAGCTCCACAAAATTTGTTTTCTGAATGCGAAAAAGTGCAACAACAAAAAAAAGTAATAAATCACAAAATCCCAGAGGGACTGATCAATGTGATAAGCTGTTCAAAATAATTTCATTTTAAGAAGAACTTATTGAATGCAGAAACATGTTTTTATTAATATTTCAACTGTTTAATAGATTTTCTCAATACAGTCTCCTAAAACTGGTCCTTGAGAACATCTATGGTGGTGATAATATGGCCAAAAAGGAGAATGAGTTTGTGAAACGAGGCTTACATTGATGTCCACATAAAGTGCAGTATTTGCTTTAATCTAAAGAGAGTTTGGGAGTTCTTGCAGCTCGCTCTCCACTATTTTCTGGAATCCTGACACCGCTGTGTGACTCTAGGAAATCTGAAGTAGGTGTGGCTCAGGTGGAAAAAGAGTAACTTTTGAGTAACGTCTTTTCTGCTGCTGAGGGACCTCCCTAGCAATTAATTAATTTGAGCTTCTCATGAATCATGTCCTGGCCGGGGGGGAAACTGGCTCCTCTCCTTGCCTCCTCTGGCAAACAAACCCATCTCATGGCTCTTTCAACAGCCATTCAGCCCAACGTCTCTGGTTCAAGAGCGGCCTAACAAAAGCAAAGCGAGACCTCCACGTCCTGGACGCGTCTGCTTGTGTGGGAGTTCCTGAAACTCTTGAATGGGGTTCGCCTGCTGCCTGGGCAACTGTTTCAACCGCACGTTTTCCTTCCACTCAGTCGTCCGTTAACGTGCTTCGATAGCGAACGCCCAACTTCTTCCGCAATGACCATTTATGGGCTTGCGATCTTTGAGGAGGATGTTAATGACTGTGTACAAGAACTGTCAGGTTTCAGCTGAGTAGGCAAGATGGTGGCCGGATGGATTTTGGATCTTCATTAGTTGTAGTGGCCTTACTCATCACTATTAACAGAAGATGATCGATCCGTTCATATCCCACTGTTATTTAACTGTTTTACAACCAACCTTTTTTTGGCCTTCTTATGATGTTTGCCTCTGTATTCAGACTGAGTTAAATATTAAGCCGTTTTCTTCTTTGCGTCAACAGATTTTTCTTTTATTCTGGGCAGAACTGATGTAATTTAAGCCCATAGCATGATGACAAAAAAAAAAAAAAAAAAAAAGGGCCAAAGGGGGAGGAAAAAAACCCCCCAGGTGAGATCTCTTCTTCATGCGAGAAAATCTGTCAAATTCCCACGAACATCCCTCCGCTCAGATAAAAAGCCCAGCGAGGACCCGCGGGGTGTGTTCTATATAACACCTACCCTGAGTCACTGTGAGTCACATAATCTGCCTTTTATTCAAAGGCAAGGTTACTCCTGTAGCTATGGAGCTGCGATCAAAGAAAGGGAAGGGCTGCCACTGCCGAGGAGGTTGTTTAAAAAAAGAAAAAGAAAAAACATTCTCATCAGAAAAAGAGGGAAGGTGATCCCTTTCATTCAACGCAGCAGTTTGTTCAATCTGTTCTTCCCTCACGCTTGTCTCCGTATGCTTCGATGTAGACACAATCAAAGAAGTCACAGGTCAGAGGGAGAAAACACCGCTGAGGTCAGCGCAACCTCCCATCCTGGGGTTTCGCTTCTCAACCAGCCAACAAACAGGACGCACTCGAGGCACGGCAGCAAAGGCAGAAAGCGTATCTTACTTGTGTAGTGGACGCTTTGACAGCTGACTTCCCCCGCCTCACATGTGCACCGTTCCACGTTACGGAGGTGAATTCGTCCCCAAGACTCTCCGATGTTGTAGTGCCGCAGGTGTGAGGCTTCATAGCACTTCTCTGAAAAGGCAGCGGGTGGAAACGTGAGAGGAGATTAAAGGGCTCAATGGAGCGTAGCGAGGATGGATGAGGTGTGCGAAATGCATGCTAAGTGGCTGAGCTTTTTTTTTTTTTTTTTTTTTTGCTGTTGTTGCATTGACTGCATGTGTTAGAAATGAGGAAACGTTAGTAACAAGTGAGTCAGAACTAAGTAAACACTGGAATTTCTCTCAAATTGTTGGCTTGCGATCAAAAGTATGATAAAAACCAGAATGAATGCAATGATTTTTTTGTTTTTGCAAAGCTTATGAAATAAATGGGGAAAAAAGGAACATTCAAATAAAATTTCCTTTTATGTAATAGTCTTTCACAAGAGCCTTCATTCTTCATTCTCCTAGGACTTTTTTTTTTTTTTTGACAGTTTTTCACATTGCAACCAGAAACTTTGCTGTAATTTTGGGGATATTTTAATGTGGTACCAACACAAAGTAGTGCAAAACCGTGAAATGAAAAAAAAGCAACACGTTTTTCTATGTCTTCATAACTAAAAAATATCTAAACCAATAAATAAGCAGTACTTTTACAATTTACAATTCTGGCCTTTATGGAAGAGTGGCAAGAAGAAAGCCAACGCTGACAGAAAGCCAGTAGTCATGTTTGCATCTTGTCACCGAGTTGCTCAGGTTAAATAAGACCAAAATTAATCTTTCTGCTCTGTGTAGAAAACACAATGTGGCTGCAAAGACCGGTTCCACAATGCTTTGATTTATGTGAGCTGTCTACAAATGAACACTGATAATGTTTTTTTTTATTAAATGTCGACACTATTGTGTCATTTCTCCTGTCACGTCACCGTTTCCATTGCTTTGTGTCGGCCTGTCCCAGAAAATCCCAGTGAAATACTCTGCAGTTTGTGGTTTAAAGATAACAAAATGCTTAGAAGTCTGTGAGAAATGAATCATTTTCGTTGCTGAACATTAAGCCAACCATAGCAGAAAACATGAGCGCTGACTAACTTTGCTCGCAGTGTCTCCCGGTGAAGTTCTCGGGACACGAGCAGTGAAAAGATCCCGTTTGTGGGATCGCTGTGCAGACGCCTTTGTTCTGACAGGGATTCCTCCAGCGGCAGGGATCGATTTCTCTGCGAGACGCACCTGGAAAAGGAAGGAAAATAACATTTTAACGGAGGAAGTGAGTGAAACCCCCAGTCCGATTACAAAAAGGACACTCACCAACAGACTGAGCACAGAAGCCCCACTGTCTGTCCCGGTCAAAGTTGTGTGTGAGGGAGCACCTACGACAGAAGAAACGGGACGACGCTTCCTTTAAGCATAGACGAGTAAAATGCACAGATGCTGATGAATTCACGAGTTTTGATTGATTTGTGAATATTGTTGTGAAGCACTTGTTTTCTCTACAATATTGTCCTGCAGCTATTTCTGTTGAGTGTAGTAAATATACTGCTGGATACTCAAATCCAACAGCAATGAGCTGGTAATAATGTTATTCAGTCTCATGCGATGCTGTGCAGACACTCTGTCTGCGCCGATGAAGACTTACTCACCTCTGTTAAGGCCAATGTACAGAGACTGAGCAGAAAATAGATCCTATGGAGGATTTTCAACATGAAAGCCACCAAATGGAGCCAAGAAATATCTGGATGATCAACAAAACTTTTGGGGAAATATTTTGTGGACAGATGAGACAAAAAAGTCGTGCTTTTTTGAAGGTCTGCGTCCCATTACGTCAGCCGTGAAACCAGCAACATTTTCCTTACAGCCAAACACGTTGGTGATGGTAGTGTGATGATCAGTGTGGTGATCCAGATCTGGACGAAATGCTGTAATTAATGGAACCCTGCGTTTTCTATCTGGATGGCTAAATAAAATAAAATAAAATAAAATAAAAAGAAGATTCTGAAGTGGACTAGTCAAAGTCCAGAGCTAAATCTAGTTGAGACCTTAAACAACCTGCTCAAGAACTCTCCAAAGTGGCTTGAAGGAAAGTGGCCCAAACACTGAGTGACACAACCGGTTATTAGGCTCAGGAATGTTTTCAGTACAGGCGCAGCTTGGTTTGGCTTCATTCGTTCGATAAATGAAATCTGGGTCTCGCTTTAAAAGCCTTTTGCATTCTTCAACCACCCACTCATCCTGTTACCTCTCAGTGAATTTACAGTGCAGAGCTGCAAACCTGCTGCAACACCGCTGGGCCCGTGAGCTCATCACGGAGACATGTGGGCTCCTATTGCAAAAACTTTAGGTGTAGGAGGACAAGCGTTGTTGGGCCATATATAATTGCGTATAGGTTGCTCGAACTTGTTGGCATCCACCCTTCCTGTCTCGACTCCAGGTGACGGCAACTGGAAAGATATTCAGCCTGTCTTGGGTTGTTTCTTCCAAAATAATAATAATAAAAAAAAGGAAGACGTTCCAACTTGAAGTCATAAAAAAAAAAAAAAGAAAGAAAGAAGCTTCATTACGGTTTTATCGTGGCAGCTGTTTATACACCCCGAGGATGAACTGCCAGAAATACTAAATGTGGTTTAAACCTCAGCTGCTATCACAGTTTTAGAGGAAGTGTCTGTGTTTATCTTGAGCTACCTTTTAACACATCCGACGGAGATAATTCAAGAGTAATGAAGACATGATGACATGATGAGTCCCGCCAACAATTCAGCAACTGGGGAATTATGCAAGTCTCCCTTTTTTTGGGGGGGGGGGCAGATTACTTCATCCTCTGCTATGATGACACTGCTGCATGAATCCCCAAGCACAGCCAGCTGTAAATAGGTGTGACTGCGCTGCTCGAGTTACAAACTGCATCAGCGATCATTCAGCAATTCGTCATGCTAGCCCGCTAAACGGCTGACGAGAGAAAAGAGTCTGAGAGAAGGGAGGTTTAAGCTTGTTGCAGGTCAACCACTGCAGGTGTAGCAGGGACTCACCATGGTTTGGAGCTGGAGCTGGTGATGCAGCGGTGATGGAGCCATCCGCCCTGACGAAAAGGGAACTTGCATTCTTGGCCAGATGTGGTAAGAACTGGGAGGAGAACCAAAACCGAAGGGAAAAAAAAAAAGCGGCTTTCAGTGTGTTCACACGGAGGAAACACTGACGCCTGGCAAAAAAAAAACATATTCAAATGCGTTTAAGTAGGAGGAGCTGCAGAGATCAGAGGCTCAGGTGGGAAATGTTTAAGACTGGGGCAGGGTTTCACCTTCCAGCTGGAAAATTACCCTAAACATGCAGCCAGGAACATACTGGATCAGAGGATCTCCTCAGGACTCGCAGTCCTTCATGCACACTTAACTCAAATGATTGCAGATATGCAAAAAGGTTCAGTGTGTCATCACTCAGCGCTGCCAAAAAGACTAACAGCCTGTACATCCTGCTCAAGAACAGAGAAATGTGCTATTCTACTAAAGCTGGTGAGAAGTTGTTTTCCTGGTCAGGACATCTCATAAGTGAATTTGTTATTTTGCAACCATGTATTTATTAATTTTTTGTACACATAGCTTCATTTTATTATATGTCTTATGACATCATGTTTACAAATTAAAACAGGTGTCATGATCAGTTAGTCAAGTAGACTTTTTACAAAATACTTTTAGACGGATACTTTTTACTTTTACTTGAGCAAAAATATACAGAAGTAAATCCACTTTTTTTTTTTTTTTTTTGGGATACTCTCCCAAACTCTGCCTACAACCGTTTTAAAAAGTTTAAAAAGTAAAGGTAAAAGTAGGAAACCTGAAAGAAAATTGGGTTTCTACTTGTCACCTTGGAAACATGGTATTGATGTACACTTAAAAAAAAAAAAAAACTTTTTTAAATACCAGAATTTGGGGAATATTCTATATCTTTCTCTGTATAATTAGATATTGAGATCAAACAGTTACTCCGTTAAGTAAACTCCAAATATAATATTTTAGTTTTTATTCTCTCTTACGTTTTATTTTTTTTTACTTGAGTAGTATCTGGCTTCTCTGCCCACCTCTGGATAAACACTATATTTGTACTTCTCTTCCCAAAACTTAATATCACTTCCTTTCCAGAGAACTTATACTTAATTTCCAAACATTTGCTCTGACTCTGATCACCACAACTGAAACAGAAAGCCTACCTTTCTTGGTCGGCGCAGTGGGGAAAACAATTTCAGATCCAAACACCAACATGCGCTGAAAATCAGTGGAATGAAAAATGAATTTTTTGCTATTTGATTTTTTTTTTCTTTTTTTTTTTTTTTTTTTTTTTTTTTTGTTATATCCGCACGCAAAAACAAAACAAACAAACAACAAAACAAAACCCAGGAGAAAACTTACCGCTCTTCCAGTGAAAGCGAGTAAGAGAAAAGCCAGCCTGACGTGTCCCATGCTGAAAGTTCACATCTGGCGCTCTAGAGAGGCTAATTTCCTGAAGTCCGTGAAGCTGTCACGTTATATCTGTCAGCTTCAGCCAGCTCTCGGTCACAGCAGACCCGGGAATCCCTGCAAGTAGCGTCCTGTTCCTCACCGTTTTAGGCTGCGATGAGTAAACCCGTTGCGTCATTAGCCTGATCTAAGTCAAACGCATCCCGTATCCAGGTTGGTGTTCCCTCTGTTTCTTCTCTGCAGCCGCCCACGGCTCATCACTGAAGCTAATCGGCTGGGAAGAGAGGGCAAAACTTTCCACCCAGAGGCGGAGAGCAGGAGGTGAGGACGCGGGCGGCGGGAGCACTGCCGTACACACACACACACACACACACACACGCCCCCCTAAAAAAAAAAAAAATATATTTTTTTTTTTAATTATTGATTATACAAGGGGGGAGGAGGGACTGGTTGCCGTGGGTGAATTATTTATTTACAAAATAAAACTAATGTAATTTGCTACTGTACCCGAGGAAATTGCGTAATTGCTTTACAGTTACAAGTGAAAGCAGAAGTTAACTTATTACACTGTATAAAAACACCCATGATTTAATTATTTGTAGTTTTTTTCACATTGTCTGACGTGAAATCAGAATAAACTTCTCCTATTTCAGGTCAATTTGGGTTTCCCAAAAAAAAAAAAAAAAAGTTATATTTGCAAAATGCCAGAGCAAGAGAATTTTAAAGGCATTTTTTTTATTACAGTTTTTAAAAAGTTTAAATACACCTCATTAGTGTTTGGTTTCCCTTAAGCTATGTGACTTAAATGCATATTATATATTTATTTTACAGGTCAACATCTTGTTCAAAAAACGAGGCAGCATGAACAAAAGCAGCATTTATTCTCCTCTAAATATTTTATTCTTTGTTTAAATATCATATATCTCTAAGCGCAAGTGTCATTTGTTGTCAGAACTCCGAAATTCAGACTTCTGAGTTGGAAAAATACTTTGAATGCACTTGGAGCACTCTGTGGTGGTGGGAGCGTGTTTATTTTTTTACATCTAAATTCAGTGTCACGCTTCGCACCTGCAACTCCGCTGAATAAGTTGAAAGTGGTGTTGGTTAGATGCAGAAACGGTGGCCACTTCATGCATAAATGCGACGCAGCAACACTGTGTGTTTGAAACGTAAAACAGTTGAGCACCGCTGGATAAAAACACATGTCAGGAAACTGAAAGAGATGAGTAGCGTGTGTTGTTGACAGAAAACATTACGGCGCTGCGGTGCATGTCGCATCTTGACGCAGTGAAAGGACGTGGCTGGAAACACCTGAGCGTTTCTACATGCGATCACACCCCGACGGCGTCTCCATACCAACCGTGTGTTTTTTTTTTTTTAATGTACACACTTTTCTCATTTCCGAGCACTTTTTGAACGCTTCGGCGTTCAAGTCGGGTGATTCGAGGCTATTTATAGTGGTGATTTACTCTGGATAAGAGGGGATCTAAGGAAAATGTTACAGGAGGAAGCGTAAGTAGCACTGTTGAGACTTATTTCTTACAGGACAAATGGCGCTAAAATAAACGTCACTTTATAAGTTTTATAATGTTTAAGTCAATGGAATAAAACAGTTGCATCTCTTCACGTGGATGTGCTTTATATCTTCATCTCTTCTTCCGTCTCTAGAAACCCATCCCAATCCATCCAAGGGACACATCTGCAACCAGTTGCATCACAGTAACAATAGTGCGTTGGACCAAGAGGTAAAGGAAGTTAAGAGTTTAAAAATTAGCGACTGCCACATGTACATCATTTCCTGTCCTGTCATTCTACCCCAACCACTGGCACTCTACGCAAGAGACACCAAACATTTGCTATGTCGGTGAGAACAGAGATTTGCAGCTGATAATATATATATATTTTTAAAAGATACCTTACGTGCGTCTTGCTTCAAAATAAAACACCAAAACGTGTATCATGCCACGGCTCTGCAGCAATTGAAGGTGGGGGGGAGAAGAAAAGTTTGAGTCACGGTGAAAGCAATTATTTGCAGGCAAATCTCCTCAGCTGGGTCAACATGTTCTGTCATGCTCTTCTTTCAGGAAAGAGAAAGTCCGATTTAAGGCTGTATTTAACATCTGGAAGGAGTTACCGCTCCAATAAGGACCTCATTAATAACTAACCCTTTGAGATAAAGTGGCATGAAAGCAAAGAGCCAGTCTGATCTTTTAAGCTTCGCGTGTTGTCGGGATTCCAGCTCTGACATGTTGCATCAAGACAAACTACCCGGTCCCACAATCAAACCTGTAATTTTCACCAGCTGTAATAATCGCTCTCCAGATGCTGAGCTGGAAGCACAAAGAGGAGGCTGGACGGTTTATCCCTCGATCCCTCCAGTGGGAGAAAGCCGGCTCATCAAAGGAAACGGCACCATTAATAATTTACAGCACTGCTTGATTTAGCAAATAGCTACATTAAACATACCAAAAAAACAACAAAAAAAAAAGAGTCAAATAGGAGACTTTAAGTGTGTAACAGTAACACTTTGGGTCAAAGCCGAACTGGACTTTTCCCACAAAAGGCAAGAATGTCAGTTTGCTGAAACTGTCACCATGAAGGCTTTTTAATCATTCGACGATTTAGACAATCTCAAAACCACAGAAGCAGAAAATACAGACAATAGAGGTACTGTGTAAGGTATTACTGTAACAAAGGAAGACCATTTAACAAGAAATTACTCGTAAATTGTGCTTCGCCCGCTGTTTGATCGGGAAAACAGAGCTCTGCCTGCTCTGCCGTTGTTCTCCAGATGCCAGCGGCTTTAAATTAATCCATCTGAAAGTCAAACTGAAACATCGAAACAAGATCAGCTCCATTAGACAGAAACAAAAAATATAGTTCAAGAGTCAACCATATACACCCAACAAACATTCGTACTGTAATAGAAAATACTACTCAAAAGGTAAGTTTCAGGAATGTATTGTTTTTTTCTGTTTTTTTCTTTTAAACTCCAACATGGCTAAAAATATAGTTACATTTCACGTAAATATTTAACTATACAAAAAAAAAAAAAAAGATTAATGTGTCACTCTCTAAAAATTACAATACTAAAACTTAACAACAATAGTTGCAATCTTAAAGAAATACACAGTTCCAGTGAGAGGTTTGCACTCAAGATGGGGCGTGAATGCCAGGATGATGTTGTTTTTTAGGATCAGTTTGAAGCGTTCGGCTCGCCGAGGTACGATAATCGTGAGACAATCACTCCAACGAATTTAAAGTTGTGGATTTTCTCTTTTCCACAAATAAACCGCATGTTAATAATGAACAAATCCATTATTACCATGGATAATTCAGGCTTTATGCTTCACTACTACTCTTACATATTCCGGCTGTTTTGTGTAATTTTGATTTTTAGTGGGCTACATACAGTTTCGAGCTTGTGACGCGTCGTCTCAAGCGCGAATGAAATCGCTTTAAAGTTCATTCGAATAAATGATCAGAAACTCCCAAATTGTTGCAGTCCACGCCGCTGGTGAGCGTTTGTAAAGTTCTTACCACAACTACATCCGTCGTCATGAGATTCGTGTCAAAGAAAGAGAACGACATCTTCACATGCAGCTCATAGTTTAACACATCAGACATCAGTGCCTCAGGCTTAAAAAGTGCAGTAGTGTGTGTGTGTGTGTGTGTGAGGTTGTTCCCTTCAGACAATCGTGGCCTTGTACAGGTCTGACTGGCAGTCTTTGCCCTCCGTCGGGTTTCGGACGTCCTGAGGCATCTGGGCGCTCCTCATTTTGCTCTGGCACTGCCGCAGCTCGGCGACGTAGCCCTGGAAGCTCAGGCTGAGCTCCGAGTCGTCGCCCTGGGACGCCTCCACGTTTCGGGCTTCTTCTAGGTGGACCCCCTCCACATCCATCACCTCCTGCGCAGCATCGGCTCTGTCAGCGGGTGATTTGGTGCCGTGGGGTGTTTCTTTCCTTCTCTCTGTGCACAGGAGAGAAATGTAATGAGGATGAGTTTTTTTTGTTTTTTTTTTTAGGGCAAAATATCCGAGTCTTTGAGGATCAAGAGAGAATAAAAACTTCCAAAACAGTTGAAAGCAAAGTATTTTGAGTGAACACTGCTCAAAGGGGATGCTGGTCTACAGTGTCGATTCTTCTACCACTGCCGCGTTTACAGTTTTCCTCATAGCGGGTGGCACTTAGTTTGTCGCAATATGTTATAAAACAAAAGAATTGGACTCCTGTTCATAGCTACATCTTTACCTAAAGGAGTCAGCGTGACTGAAATGTCCAGTTCCTGGGTTGAGAAAATGAATGGGCAAGATTTGTCTGGTATAATCTAATATGGCTGCTTTGCATCTAAACTTCAGAGTAACTGCAGTTTTGCTGATGTTGAACTCATTCTTACACACAGACTCTTTTAGTAAAAATGACGCTATCCTACTTGAAAGTACTAAATGCTAACAGCAGCTAGCCTTCCCACTGACTGTTTTTCCAAATGAATCCAAGCAGTTGTACTAATAGCACAGTTTGTTCAAACAGCCTATTGTCACCGAGTCACGCACATCTAACAACATAAGAAAAATAAAGATTTAAAGCAGCAGCGAAGACAAAACTGTATAAAAATCTACACGTAGAGTGAATTTGAAATCCAGTACAATCCAGTGAATGAAATCCAGATGTGTGTAATCTAATCTAACCTCATCATGCTTTCCTTCAGCCGTGACAGAGAACCTAGTGCCAATAGGAAAATGGAGGATTTAAAAAAAAAAAAAAAAACAGTTACAGGCTACACAAAGCTTCAGACTATTGCTGAAGTTCATCTTCAAGGCTACGGTGTAATGGTTTAGCTCATGTTCATCTGTTAGAATGATCCAGTTAAAGTCCGGATTGAAAACAGTTGAGAATCTCTGGCATGATCATGAAAACTGGTGTTCGGGAAGATTCTGTCAGTCTACTGAGCTCGTTTTCAAAAAGAGCTGCCAAACGAGTATCCGTCTGTCCAAAACTGGTAAAAAAAAAAAAAAAAAAAAGCCTCACAACACCCTGTGACTGCCCTTTACAGATTTTCATTTGTTAAAACTTGCGAACACCGTGAGTCGATCTCCGTCCACGTCACAACCGTGAGCTTCTTCCTGCAGGTATATCACATAAAATACAACAGCATTTATAGTCATCATGTGAACAAATGTAAAAGAGTTTTGTTTTATTAAGCTCCGAAATGTAGAGCAAAGGTAAATTTAGAAAATGTTTTTAAAAGGCCCAGTCACACTTTGAGCTCATTCCCTCTGAGTCATGTTTCGTAACTTCAGATCGGTTAAGAGGAATCTCATAGTTTCTGTCTTTTTTTTTTCTTCTTCTTCTTCTCCTTCTCCCAGTCTTCTTAGCTTTAATCATCACTTCACTTTGATACTTTTATGTTTCTTTGTTATCTCGTTGCGCTTTGATACTTTTATGTTTCTTTGTTATCTCGTTGCGCCATCGGCCGCTTTCACGACGCGGCCGCGACGGCACACGTACCTCTGCTCCGACTTGCTCAAGCCGGGAGCGAACTGAACGAAGACGGACGCAGCGATGACTCACCGCTTTGATGTCATATGGCACGTTTGTAATCAGCGTTTTTACGTCTATTTCACCCGACTGACCTCATGAAAATGAAAGATAACGACAAAGAAAACATCCTCCTACATCCTACAGGTGGAGCCTGACGTTTTGCGCGGCCCCACAGACTCTAAACACGGGGCTCGGACCGAGCACTTCGCCACAGAGCTGCAGGCTGTTATTCATTCATGTTCTGCTTGGCTGTAAACAAACCCTGCGAGCCGACCTCCGCTTCCCCTTTCTGGAAAAACAAAAACAAAAAAAACAAAAAAACGCCGACATGAGGCGAAGCGGATGAGTGGCCTTTCCTGAACTTCCAGGAGAATTCAAGGAGTTGTGAAAGAAGACGAAGGGGTTGCGGCCGAGCTGCATTTTCGGGGACAAGTAAAAGTTCTCGCTTTCCTTTTTAACGGCTTTTGCCGTCTTAACCTTCACGTCGGCGGGTTCTTCCACAGGGAGCGATGCATCGGCGGCTGGGTGACACGTGTGAGTGCGTCCTAAGCTATAAATTATTGATGGCGAAATGGAAGGCAAACAAAAACAGATGGCGGTTCTCACATCCGTTGCAGTTTGGGGAAAAAAAAAAAAGTAGCTGAGGATATAATCTGACCTAAGTTCTGATGGTTTTCTTGTAAAATATATTAGTGGAATAATAAGGTTTCAAAATCATTTCAGCTAAGCGATAAACAGTTTTAGGAAATGGTTTATACAGATAATATTTTATGTTCCGGGGCGTCTAAACTCCAGAGTATTCTACGTTCAAATTCTAAAAATAAAAATAAAAAAAATTATATGACAGCTTGACAGAGAATATTTATCCAAGTATTAGTGGGGGTGTATGTACGGATTTGGGTAATTATACCATTCATGTCAATGATCAGCAAATGTAATTTTGCCACCAGGCTGTAAATATTTGAATAAACTTTCGAAATAATCGATTATTCTGGACTGGAGAACAATCAGCAAAACCAATAGATATAAAACTATGCTTTTGGTGTTACTTCCTGTCTCTTTTGGCCACACGGATGGCATCCTGCGGCGAAGCCCTCCTGCAGTTGCAGTGTTTTTTCCGAGTTAAGAGAGTTGAGACAACATGGAGGATTCTTGTTTATCTTACTTCTGTCCGCATAGTGACGCCTCCCTCTGTGTCGTTTTGCTCTGCGCAGCAACGCGTCATCATCTGGCATGGTTCAAATTTAAGTTTTCGATGCTTCGGCCGTCAAACTGTGCAGCGGGACATGTTAAAACAACAGGGGCCTTCAACACAGCCGGTGCCTCCTGCCCTCATGGCAGCAGCGGGGCTGGAACAGACCCAGGAACAGTCTGCACCGAGGCCCGCTGCCTCCGACTGTCAGATGGATAATGAGGCTGGCCCGGGGTCAGCCGCCTGTCGGCTCTGAGCTCTGTCACCGGGGACGACGGGAGGAGGACCATGAAAGGGCCTGAGGAAAACTGGAGTGACGCTACGCCTCGAAGCACACCGCTGAATCAAACAAGGCCTGGGCTTTGGAAAGAGGTCAGAAGGAAGCCTCAAGTCTAAGTGATGCACCAAGTTATGACTCAATAACAGAAATGTGCCAAATTTTCCTGTGACTTGGTTCCGACCAGGGAAGCTGAGGCCAGCCGCTACTACCACCTGCAATTATCAGCAACATACATACTCTTAGTAATTTAGTAACAGCTTTTTTTTCTTTTTTTGTTTACTTTGCTGCTTTTCACACAAACCAATGTTAGTTTGGATAGTTGGTTTTTTTTCTATGAAGTATAATTTTCACTTTATAGATGATTCATTTTAATTAACTCAGATTGTTGCTGTCTGATGTCAAAATAGGTTTGATTTTAAATTTAAAAAAAAGACAGAAAAGGGGGATAGGTGGACAAATGTTTTTTTCCAAACCAAGGTAGGATGTGTTAATGTACAGACCAAATAACTTTTGCTTCACCTAGTTTCAACTGCATTTAATTTTACTGATGAACCTTAAGGACTAATAAATACTCATTTATAAATCCCAGGCTCTTAAGGGCGTAAGGCAATCAGAGTATTATTCATTTGAAGTTCAGGCTTTTTAAGGTTATTTCTTGTAAGCTGAAGTTTGCTCAATAAAGGCTACTTTAAATTGCAACTTTGGTTTCCTTTTTTATTGATTGGAATATAGCTCATAGTGAAATTTTTGTAATAAATAACAAAAATAAAAGTTTTTGAGAGAATAATATAATTTAATAGATTTTTAAAGTAAAGTAAACAAAAAAAACATCTACTTCTAACAGGTTATTATTATTATTAAAGTTTTGTTTATAACTCAACAAACATGATTCACTTTTCAAGTTTAATAAACCATTCAAGGGTTAGCACCCTACGCTTTGACGCGTAAATGGGAATAACCTTGTTATTTCTACATGTTCTGCTGAATTAATAACTTTACAGCAGTCGGTGTGTACGTGTTATGTGGCTTAAACGCAGCTGTAAAAGTAAGCAAAAGGATGAATGGTTAATCTGCGCCGATGATAAACGACTGCTTAGTGGCCTAAGATACAAAAATACAGAAATCTGAGTAGATCTGCGCTCTATGAAGGACTTTAGACTATGTAATGTCGCCCCCTTGTGGACGTCCTCCATACGACCAACAGAGCGGCTCCCGCTCCCTGGATTGAGACCAGATCCCCCTCAGAGTTTAATTTTAACTATTCAATGAGGGATAATTTGCACCTTGCAGGCCAAGTTAATGCAATCAAACCGCATGCCAGGCTGGAAACACTTAGGATGCCTTTGCACTTTAGGCCCCACTGCTTTTTGTTTTACTGCAGCAGAAGCTGCTGCCCACTTCGGAGCTTTTTAATAATTACACACGCTTGCGGCATGGCGCCGACGAATACTTCTATCCATCTCCGCCGTACTTCCGTCAGCGTTTCATCACACGTGTGGAAGTGACGGGCACTTCCGTGAGAACAGCAGAGGGCGTCAGTAATGCACAAATTAAGCAGGAACTGATGCATTGGAAAATGTCCCTGTCCCCCCTCTCTCTGGATGCATTCGGAACAAGTCTTTTATTTTTAAAACATACCGTGAAGCCCGACCGGCACGACTTGCCACCTGAATACAAATGCAACATTTCCATAAAGTCTGCAAAAAGTGGGAAAAAGCAGAGGCGTGCTAAACTTGTTGCTATTCCGCGTTTTCCAGCAGCGAGGTGGCTTTACTGAATCATAGCCGTGTTTCTATTTTGGCTGGTGGGAAAGGAAAAAAAAAAAGAAAAGAAAAGAGAGAGAGGGAGAGAGAGGAGATGGATGAGAAGCAGTAGTGACAGTATCTATCTGCAGCGCAGTCAATCCGAGGATAAGGTTACCATGGCTCCCGGTGGTGGGAAGAATCGGTCTGATGCGCTCAGCGACCAGAGAGGAGACTGTGCCATCCTTCCTCGTCATCATTTTTTATTTTATTTTTTGTTTAGATCTCATGAAGAGACGTTGATCCCAACTGGGTGTCTGTACACATCTACTGTGGAAGCAGCCTTCGATATAATCAACCGTTTCGCTGTAAAAACTCGAAAAACAAGCACAAATGAAGCAGTACAAGGAGAAGACGACAACAAAAAAAAAGAAAAATCGTTCCCCTTCTTGATCTCAACACATAAACCAAGCAAGCAGTGAAGCAGAAGGTTGACAAAAAGGACAAACTCCTCCGATCCAGAATATACAATAGAGCCCAAAAGTATTCACAGTCCTGGAGTTTTTTTCATATTTCATCACCTTAAAACTGGAAACTTCCAAATAGCCTGGAGGGTTTATGTGGCAGGTCGACACAAAGGGAGATAACTTGGTTTTCAAAATGTTTAACAAGTAAAATATTATAGGTGTGGTGTGCATTTATAGTTGCTTTGGGGATTCTTAATAGATTTCATGTCTGGACTTTGACTAGGCCATTCCAACACATAAATATGCTTTGACCTAAACTCCATTCCTCCACGGTCGGAGTCCGGCTGCGTGCAGACACCTCTGCTTCAACATACCTATATTTAATAATTATGTCATTTGTAGGGCCCTGTAGGAGACGGCTGCATGCTGAGGAGGTCATTTGGCCTCTGGGTTCAGGTGTGCTGACTCAGGGACGGACCTAAAGGCTGCAAGAGGCCAAGCCTTTGAGGACTAGAGCTTGGCAACCCCCGATCTAAACCATTTCATTGCAGCTCTGGCTCCATGTTGAACCTCCGTCTCAAATTCTTTGCAGCCTCTCGCAGGTTTTCTCCCAGGGATTCATCGACTCTGAGCGGATTCACTTCAGTCTCTGCTGGAGTAAAGCATGATGCTGCCACCACCATGACCATGAGGATGATGGGTCAAGTCTAGCCTGTTCTTAGACTTTATTTTCCTGCATGGTTTGTCGGTTGCACATAATGTTTTGCATGGAACCAACAAGCTGAATTGTCATCCCACCAGGGCAGAGCACCTTCTTCCTCTCCATGGGTTGCGGAGACTTTCAGCTTTTCTTTCTTCTTGCCACATTTCCAGAAAGGCCAGATTTGTGGATTGCGCATGCAATAGTTGCTCCATCAACAGACTGTCCCCACCTCGGCTGTGGATCTCTGCGGTTTATTCAGAGTTACCAGAACTGTCTGATTAATGCTTTCCTCGTCAGCTTAGGTGGGTTGCCATGTTTTGGAGGATTTGCCAAATTCTTCTCAAGGCGTGGGATCTCGTTTCACAATCTAGCTCCGCTTTAAACGTCTCCACCACTTCCTCCCTGACCTGCTGTGTTCCTTGGTCTTTACGACGCCGCTTGTTCGACAGTGTTCTCTGAAAAAAACCTCTCAGAGCATAAAATAAACAGATAGACTCTTTTTACTAAATAGGTAACTGTTGTTGGGTATCAAAATAAAGGGGGTTGGGCTCAAATGCCGATCACAATTTGAGATTTTTGTTTAGGGGAAAAAAAAAAAAAATGAAAACCACACATCATTTTCTTTCCTTTGTGTTGATCTATCACATAAGATCACTCTTAAACACATGACACAATGCAAAAGAGGATTATGAATACTTTTGCAAAGCGCTGTTAAGCCACACACAACACAGCAGCGATCCCGACGAAAAATAAATATTACCACACAACGAGAAAGCAGATCAAGCAAACAAGACTGAACAAACAGGCCACAGCGAACGATCCGAGCAGAAGTCACGCCGCTCGAGCGACGCCGGCGCTCAACGGGTGCGCGCAGGGGAAAGTACACAAAGGAGTGGGAGCTAATGAGGAGAACGGCACAAGATGAAAATGAGACAGAGCTAAAGGGGAAAACTGGAAAAGGCATGCGGAGGCGGGGAGAGGAGGCGGCAGCGGGGGCTGCCGGGAGAGAAAACTGATCTCACGAACGTGTAAAAAGACAGGACGAGAGTGATTTCCAATTCTGACATTTATTAGATCTATTCAGTCACAGGTACAGAGTTTATTGGCAGTGATTATCTACAACAGGCACCTAGAGAAGGAAAGCGAGCGAGCCAGATAAGGAATGACGGGCACTTCAACAATGTCACTGACCGATGACTGTTTTCCTACTGCTCAGACTGCCGCAACATGAGCCGACAAAAGTTTGGTGACTCACTGCTTTTAGAGGAGTTGTGAAGGAAAAGAAATTTTAGAAAAAGAAAAAAACAAAAAAAAAAACAAAACAAAAAAACTCTGATGGTGACATTGTTGAGTTGCTCTTAACTAGAAGTGGTGGGATGGAGAGGAACACAGCATTTGTTTGCAACGGCTGTTCAGGATCTGCAGTTTTCATGGCTCCGGATTACTATCGCAGCTAATATCACCACTTTCAGTTGTTCAGCTGGTCTCAGCTCTACTCTTCAGTACAACATTGACTGTGCAACAAATACTGATCAGAAAACCTGTATGTATTTCTTTTTGCTTGTTTGAATAAATCATAAGGCCTGTAAAACAAATCACATTTGCATGCACCCGAAACTATAAAACAAAGTGGAAATATATCCAGCTGGGGGAAAATCCCAGTCACATGTTCAACCCCAAAAGTTGGCAGCACGGGACTTTTTCAGGTAAACGTCACTCACGGGAGAACATATACACACATCGCTATTTACAAGAGTGTTATAAGGATCACACACACACACACACACACACACACACACACACACACACACACACACACACACACACACAAATAGACGTCGAGTTTAAACGGATCAGGCAAATTGAGGGAGTCAACATCAATTTCAATTTGTCATTAAAGTGCGTCAGTCGGTATAGAAGGAGTTTTGCCATAACAGCGGTACTATTGTGACCACACTATACACACACACATGCAAGTACAGTTGTATTCAAAGTAATATCAGTCCAACTTCAAGAACCAAATGAATCACTGTTCTTAGTTAAATAAATGTTTTCTATGTAGAAAACAAGGCTATGAGCAGCGGAGTAACAGGAAACCCACCAGATGAATCAGTCGTGACTTGCATGCTGCCGATTCTGTGCGACTGAATCATTAATTTAAAGAGTGTTTTCGTACAACAGCGGCGTGGAGTTCAATCAGCGAGGACAGTCACTCAGTGAACAAACGGGAGTCAAATTAGAGGCTTTTATTTAAGGGCAAAGGCTGAAAATGTTGCAAGTAGAAGAAAAAAAATTCTGTCATAAAGTTGACTGGAGAGGAGGAAACATTTAAAAAGTGGCGACACGGTACGGCTGCAGAGCTGCTTAGCTTAAGCAGAGCGACGTGAAAACTGGAAAAGCTACCATTTAAATTGATTAAATAACAACCACTGCTACATCCAGAGTGATCAAAGAAGATGTAAAGTTGCTTGTGAATGCTGAAACAATTACAGATTGCAATGTGAAGCAATGCTATATAGACATGAGGCTCCTGCAAAGTCCCAACATTGAGAAAAAAAAAAAAGACTTTTAACTAAACCCTAAACTAGCCTAAAGAGAAATGATGCAACATTTTATTGGCTGATCAAACCAAGATATTCCTTTCGTGTTTTGGGGAACTTGACCCCAAAGAGTGGAATTCAAGCCAGAGCAGACCGTGCCCATCACAAGCCACAGATCAGTTTGGATATGTCAAAAAAAACACTTGGAGAGTTCATGTTGCTGAGGAGGAAATACGGTGACAATTGGCGGCTTTGGTGTTTCTTGCTGAAACAACAAGGAAGGTTTGGCATAGGTCTTGGTTTCAGACCAACAGCATTAACATTTATTAGCAGTCAGCCCAAACCCAGAACTTTAAAACTTATGAGGTGACATTAAGCATGCCGTTTCCGAGACTTCACCAGTAAAAGTAAATGAGACTGTAGCCTGGGCTTGAAAATTTGGCCGGAATTGCAAAAAGAAAGGTCGACTCTACGTGAAACATATTTGAACGGCGGATATAAAACTAAAATTAGTTTGGTGGTTCAAGCTGCGTCCGCAATCATTTTAAATTTCTACGGTCGATGCTTGATTTTGTGAAGTTCCATTTTATTTAAATACTCTTTTTCTCCACTTTCCGTAGAGGGAGAACAGATTTATTCATTAATTATTATTTATTGTAAATTGTAATATATTATACGGGGTTCACGAATCATTAAACTAAACACACTGTTATTAATTTGAACACAACTGCACACACATACACACTCACACACACACAGACACACAGCGCTGGTTTATTACTGGTTTGTAGAAATACCTGAACTGGACTTTCCCTCTCCACCTGTGTCTTGGGACGGGGGGCAGGGTGTCGGAGGGGTGAAGTTGGCCTCAGGGAGGCTGCTCTCCAGGGACGGGAAGGATGGAGGCGAAGGGGGTAAGAGAGTACTGTTGGGGCTGCTGATGTCGCCCTCGCCCACGAGGGTCAGGTCGGCGTGGGCGTCCTCCTCCACCGTGCGGAGGCTCGGCCGGGAGTCAGGGGGCCGGGGGATGGGGGAGAGGTGGGTGCCGAACGTGGAGTGGCGGGGGGGAGGCAGCAGGCACCGCCTGGACGCCGAGTGTCCGTTGGCGCTGGAGCTGAGGGAGGAGTCCAGGCTCTCCGAGCGCAGGGCGGCCGTGAGGGACCCGCGGGGCGGCACGCCGTTCTCTCGGCTCGGCTTCAGGGAGGCCGGGGTGGAACAGGCCAGGTTGGAGGAGGCGGAGCAGGAGGAGGTGGGCGGAGTCAGGCGCAGGAAGTCTGGAAGCACCAGGTCTTCTTTTTTCAGGAGTCCGCGCTGGTCGTTGGCTCGGGTGCTCTGGGCTCGGCTTAGCAGCTCAAAGAATTCTGGAAAGACGACAAATTTTCCGTCACTTTGGCTTTTCCAAACGGACCAGAGAGACGTTAGTTGATCTGTAAAAGCGACGTAGCCACCTCCCCGTCAGACACACATCTTTGTCAGTTAGTCCAGAGGCAAAAGCAAAGCACAGAAGTCCACCAAAAGTTAAAAATAAAAGAGAGAAATCAAGAACAAGGGGGGGCATTTACCTTCAGCTTCATCTATATTTATCTTTTTCTGTTTTCTCTTTTCCCCTGGGAGTGCTGAGGCCGGTCCAGCCGCTCTCACAGAAATGTCCTTTGGTGCTGACCTCTCATCTCCCTGCAGATGCAACAATAACAATGCACTCTGTTAGGGGATGGAGGGGGTGGGGTGGCTTTTGGGTTGGGTGGGGAAGGTGTGGTCGCAAGAGGGAAGCTAAGCACGAGCTGCTAAGCACTTTACTGAGCAGAGTCCTGATTTACTGATTTACTCGACCCCCGTTCAATAGCAGACCTCATCCATCTGTCGGCTTCGTGTCTTTACTGATCTATACGTCTTTTTTTTGTTGACGCAGCTTTTTAAAGCGGGGAAAACGTGAAAGAGTGCATCAGCAACAGACTGATTAAGAGTGGAGAATAAAAGAAAAGGAAACACTGACAGATCAGCATCAAGTGAATGTTAATGAAGACAAATTTGGGAAACCCTGAAGTAACGTGGCAGAAGCAGCACAGCAATAGAAAGAGGACAAAACGACACCGCCACAGGACCCGTTTCAAAACGGTGCAAAGGTAAAAACGTGTCTCTAGTACTCACTGCAGCAGAAAAGCTCCTGGTCGGAGGGTGGCCTTTTAGGGAGGAAGACTTGGATTTTTCTATCCGACAAACATGGAGAGAAGACATTAAAATTCATCAGGTTGGAGAGAGGCAGACGCAGTGGACACTTGAGACAGATCTCCTTCTGTAAAACCGTTCAGTGCCTCGCTCGGACTTCTTAATGTTTTGTCTCGGTGGAGGAAAATGGTTTTCAGAATGTTTTACATTTGCATTAAGAGGATGAAAAATCTGCTGTGATGAGGACTCCAGCAGCACTTGAAGTGCTCAGAAATAACTGTGTTGGTAGAGCAACACACAGTTTGTGTTTAGATAAAAAAAGAACTATAGAGGAAAAAAAGCTTCAAATGAACCAATCACACAACCAGACATAAACAGGCTGACCAATCAGCGATTGAACCAATCGGCCAGCGATTGGCAACATAAAAATCCTCAACTAATTTAGTAATCAATTAATTGTTAACTGGAGTCTATAAACTCAAAAAGGGCCATTTGCTGAAAGAGCAACATGCTCAGAGCAGTAATTAAGCCAGAATTTTATAAAAAATCTAAAACATGTGCATTAAAGATAAAAAAACGAAAAAAAAAAAAACTGTCTATATAGTAAAACGACATAGTTTTCACTTCACCAGGTTCAAATTCTGTAAAAAATAAAAAAAATCTCCTAAGAGCCTTTTGCTGTCCAATTATTAATTGGTTAAAAAAACATCTGCCCTACATGACACTGGGGGTCAGAAGTAATGAGGTTTTTTTTTTTTTTTTTTAGCTGCATTTGTATCTTTTGCTACAAGTTTAGACAATAAAATGTTTATTTTCTTATTTAGAAAAGGGATTATTTGTTTATTTGCATTTTTAATGTTGTGCTTTAATGTAATGCTCTAAAATGAAAACTAACAACCAACCCTGACAATGCCACTGAAGCATTCTAGTGGCAGCATCATGCTGCGGGGTTCTTTCCTCTGCGGATCTACATAGCATTTTTTCAGTGATTTCAGCACAAATACTACAAGCAAATTTTTCCTTCCTTTTTTTTTTTTTTTTTTTAAAAAAAACCAAAAAACCAAATTTGAAAACGGATGTGAATACCTTTTGCAAGGCACTGCTGGGTGCACAAAATGGGACGATTTGAAAACCAATATAAAAGCGCCGGGACTGTTTGGAGGTATTTTAAGGGGGAACTCGTGTCGGGTGACTCACCTTTCCCTGAACATGGGTCTGCCCGCTCCAGCACAACACGCAGGCCATCCAGACTCGATATGGGGGCCCCCAAATCCAGCGGCTCCGTCTCTCCGCTCTAATACCGAAACACAGCGTGTTAGCTTCTGCACCTGTTGCTCGGTAAATACCTCGCACAATGTGGCTGGTGTTCGTCTGTGATTTATTTATAAGCCCTCTTTCGGCTTTGGTCTGCTGCATGAATTCAGCTATAATGCCTGGAAGCCCACAGGACTAAAATAAACCTGACAGGGGTTAATGAGTGGGCCAAAGAGTCGGCATGTTTGAGGGGTGCCGTCATTCTTAATTGTAGCCCTGCTGCTCCATCTTCACATGCTGGGCTGAGTCAGAGCTCTAACCACCATGTAGAGATGGAAAAGGATGTGGTCGTCTCCTTTCCCTTCCCCCCCCCGACCATGATACTCCACCCTTGTTGCACAGGCTGCTGTGTCTCAAAGCATTAAAGCATTGTCGCCACCGGGGAGAACTCACTATTTTGGCCACGAGATCACCGAGATTCAGGCCGTATTTGGCCACCACGGGACGGAGGACCTCCGTGACTGGTTTCGTGGGTTTGGCTTTAAGACCCACGGAGCGATTAATCGGCACCAGGTCCAACCTGAAAGCAAACACACGGCGAGAGTCACGGAGGACGGCAGCTGAAGCAGAAACACGACGGGAATTGAGTGAAAGTTTCATACCGAAACAAAGTACGCTTCTCCAGCCTTAGGTCTCGCGAGCAGAGAGTCATGCAGTCCTGATCCAAAACCAAAGGCTAGAGGAAGGAAATGCAAAACATCCTGTTGGACTGGATTCTGTTTACATTTGTCTAACCAGATTAGATTAGAGAAGGCTTATCTATCTTAATAAGTTAAAGAAAATCTTTCCTAACCTTCTCTCCTCCCACGAGGAACAGATCCACGGCAGCAATGTTGACGCAGATGTTGCGACACAGATCTTGGAGGACTTCTCTGATGGACGCACCGGGCCGCAGGGTGATGGAGGAGCAGGAGCCGTCGGGCAGCAGCACGCTGCAGTGTCTGGACGAGCGCTCCCACGCGCCGACTGAGTGGCGATTGTCAGACTGAGGACACGGGATTCATGAAACCAGGCGATTTAACGCTCACCTTTGTTTATATTGCTCAAGAAAAAAAACAACAACAAAAAAAAAAACAGTGTGTGGGCTTAAACAAATTGAAAAAAAAAATGAAAAAAAAGATGAAATTCTCGCCTATTACGATTAAATCGTGGTATTTCAGGCTCTGTGTTTCCATGGCGATCTGACCAGAGGGAACTTACCTCCATTTTGGCAGCAGAGACAGAATTGGGGATCTCCAGACTGGCGCTTGACGACAGGGAACCCTGGGACTCTCTCCGGCCGTTACTGCCCCAGAAGTCTGCAGGACAACAGAGGACGGAGAAAACGCCTTCAAGTTTAGAACAGTGGTTCTAAAAAACATGGCAGGATCATTCAAAAGTTTTTGTTTTCAATTTCAGAGGTTTGCACGTACTAAGATAACTTTAAACAATTTTTAAAGTTCAATTGACGAGATCATAGCTTCATAAGCTTCCGATGCAGTATTGATGCATTTTAGGGAATTTTCCCTTTTGTGGCATCTCGAAAAAATTAAAAGAAAACAGAAAAAAATGTAAAGGAAGAGAAATATCGATGTCAATATCAGTTCAAAGGATTATGTTGGTTTACAGCAACTTTAGGTTTTAAAAAGGTGTGAACATTGCAAGCCTTCCCAAATTTTAAGCACAGGGTTGGCACCATTATGTTACGGTTGCTTTGTTGCAAAACTCAGGTAAAAGGACTTTTTGTTGGTAAATCAGATCAAGCACCAATAAAAACGGTTAAAGCTGTAATTGTAGTTTTAAGGTCAAGTGGTATGAATACTTTTGCTGAGTCTGCAGCAAGGGTTAAATGAACATTTAGCCGTAGCTCAAGAATTAAGAATGCTAAGGGTTTCAGCAATCAGAGCACAACGGTCACTAATTCCCACCCAGATTAATGTCTCCGATGTCTTTCTTCTTTGGTCCCTTCCCAAAGCTCCTGTTGCGAGACCAGGAGAAGAAGATGCCGCGCTTCTTATCTGCGCTCTCGTCCTTGGTGTCTTCATTTAATGACTTCCCTGACCTCTGCTTTCTGATGTCCTGTGTGTGTGGGGAAAAAAACCAAAAATCACATTTTACCCTTGAGTCTGGACATGTGCAAAAGATGTCAAAAATGGCACTTGCAACGAAAACGAGTTAAAAAGAATTAAAAAAAATTGCTACCTTTTTGGGAGTGGAGAGGGTGGAGCGGTCAGAGCTGGCGCTGTGTTTGGAGGGCGCGGGGCTGCAGGGGATCTGGTAGGGATCCGGCAGCGGCTGACCGTCCTCCTCAGCGCGCAGACACTCCAGGTAGAGGGAGGACTTCAGGAAACGCGAGTAGCTGTCGAACTTCATCAGGTTAAAGATCTAAGGACACACGGAGAACAGAGAGAAACTGAACATTTGGAGTCTAATAATATCCAGAGTGTGAAGACAAGAAGAACAAAGAAGAGAGGCAGTCCCAGTAACGACATGCAGTTCCAGCTGATGTTATGACAGCAGTCTTAAGCGTCCACACGTAATCATGCTAATGTACTAGCTGGGAATACACAGATCTTTGACTGCATGTCTATGGCTCCCTGTCTGCATAATGTGTGTTGGATTCTCTGTGGGTGTATGCCAGTTTGTGTTTATCTCTCTGGTAAAGCCTCTGAGCCTTTCTGTAAACAAACCCAGATGGCCACCGAAAAAAAAGAGAGAGAAAAACCTCAATATGCTTCCACAAAGCGAATTGAGGCTAGATGAGAGCAAACCCCCGAAAACACAAGGAATCCCTCCTGTATTAATGCTTTCCAGAAGATGCCCTCGCTACCAACAGCTGACTCCTTCAAACAACACGGCCGACGTTAAACACGCAGGGGTTCTAGTACCTGTAGCTGCTGGGTCTTGAACATTTCAGGCTGAGGTGAGGTGAGGACATCGTCCGCCAGCTGGGCCTGGCTGTCGATGTTCACTGGCATGGTGGCCTTGCTGGACAGGAAGCTGTTGTAGATCTCCCCCGCTCTCTGGGACAACTGCAGGCGGCAGAGTTGGTGAGGTTATAGCTGCTGCGTCACACGAGCGTATTTAAATATTGGTGACAAAACCTGGCAATGTCCAAGAAAACACTTTTTGCTGCAATTCTCCAACAGTGAACTTAGGAGATTTACCGGTAGTACAATCTTCCTGCACTTTTGTAGGTCCAGATTTTTAGTTTTTAAACAGCAAGTCATTTGTCTTAAAACTTAGTATTTATCTACTAAATTTGGGCTCTACATAAAGATTTTTAAAATATCCACTCAAAACACACGAAGGACAGACAAACAAATGGGAAATGAAGATGCAGAAATGTAAAAATGATCTGAAAATACAATTTCTTTTCCATAGCGCTATTTTTATTTATTTATTGTTTTTTTAGCTTTCCCATTTTGAATAGCGGCTAAGTGTAAAGTCTTTGTGTCTGATCATATTTACAGCCCAGTGAAACAGGAAATCTTGGGAGTATCTACTAGAAGCTCATTGATGAACTTCAAAAAGTGGAAAAGGGAAGAAAAAATTAATTGGATCCATTATGATGTCTGAAATCATTGTCAACCGATTTGGTAATTGATTAATTGTTAAATGGCGTATTCAGAGTAGTAATTAAGTGAAAACTGTACAAAAAAATATAAATCTCCTGCCCTGTAACTTCTATAAAAGATATTTGTCAGTGGTGCCAATAAGTGTGGAGGGATCACATCAAATTTCACCCCTATAATAAGCACCATCTGGTTTCATCTGTAGCTGCTCTTACCTGCTTTTTGTCTGTTGCAGGGACATGACTGAAGTATTCGCAGGCCTGCCAGAACAAGATATTCTCCTCACTGAACTCTTTCTTGAGAAATTCCTGTGGAGGCAAACCAGAGGTTTTATATAATCGGAAACAGCCGATTGTTTTCTTGTCTCACCCAGAGCTGTTGCCGTTGAAACCATTAGTGAGGGCAGAAATTACTGGGTGAAGACTGGTGTATTGTAAGTGTGGGCGCAGGATGGTGTGGGCGAGAGAAGCTGATCAGTGTGGAGGGAGGTGGATCTCTGAAGCCAGCACTTATCGCCGAGCTTTCTGAAGGTGTCATGCGCTACGTTCAACGAAACATCTTTAGTATGGGAGGACAGAGTACAGTACAACAAAGGTGGCTCTGCTTAAAAGGATGACTTCTGATCAACTATTCTGAACTGAAACCATTTGCAAATCCCAGCACACAATGCATGACTATGTAGATATGTGCACTGTTGGCTCCGACTTTGGCTAAAGACGTCATGTACTTCATGAAGTACGTGACATTTAGCAAATGCAAAGCCCCAAGGTGTAAGTTCATAACTAACCAATTCCTCCAAGGAATCACACAAGCCAGAATGGTTGAATCATTACAGCCACAATTCTGGACAATATTTCTCTACAAAGAACGAAAGAACCAACTGAACCAATAAAAACGTTTTCTCACACTGTTTTACAGCATAAACTGTCCCAGAAAACTTGGGGGGGGAAACGTCTTCATTTGGGTCAGAGAGAAACTTTACATCGACTTACCGAGAAGTAACGCACACCCACGGGGTCCTGGAGAAGCCGCTCGAAGCAGGTGGACCAGCCGGCCACCCGGTGATCCGCGGACCCCCGATGGCCGCCGGCCCCTGGAAGACTGCCATTGCTGGTCAGGCTGCTATGACTGCAGCATCCCTGCAGCTGGATTCCACTGTAGTCTGCAAGAAGCAAAATGTAACAGGAAAGAGGAAACTGAAAATTGTTATTTACTTAAAACCCTTGAGTGTTATTGCACACAGTCAAGGAAATAAAAAAAAAAAAGAATAGTCATTTTTTCCATGACGATTAGACAAAGGATACAGCTCCGTGCACAAACCTTCGCATCCTCGATGAAGATGTGTTAAAAAGCCTTTAAGTAAAATCTTTTTTACATCCCATGGAATATTTAAGAAAATCCCGCCTTGAATTTGAGCACATTTATTTCAGCAAGTAAAGAAATACTAGTTCTGGAAACAGTTTTTGATTAAATCAGCCACAGCTATTTCTATAAACAAAATTAGGTCTGCATGATATTGAGAACATATCTTTGCAATACTATTACAGATTATTGGGATAATAATACTTATAACATGTAATCCACCATTTTCTGACTTTTTCCTATCAAAATGCCCAGAAATAACATAGACCAGAATTTACATAAATTGCACCTATATGAACACTTTATCCAAGCAGTCCTGTCTATGACATTGTACACATAGACATTTAGATGGCAGTTGAAATTTGATATATCGAGCAACTTTAACATAAATGCAACTGAAAGTTGTAGGTTTTTGTAGGAGATTGAATAGTAATTTTCTAAGATTTCCCTTTTTTCTAGGGTGCAATGTTGTGTTTAGTTTGGAGTCACAGCTTGGATCTGCGAATTGTGCCACACAGGTACGAAACACATTTAATTGCGAGCGTGAGGAGCAGTGTGGTTTGCTAATTGTTGGGGTGCTACTATCAGCAGTACAAGAAAAAAAAACAACATACTTCTATCACTTTCCCCCGCCATGATTACAGTTCTCAAAGGGTGTTATTTCCGACCAGAACTCACAAAATCTGACATTTGAGTATAAATAGAGTTCGCCATAAACATGACCTGACAAAGAGGCCCATAACGCTAAAAAATGGGAAAGACAGACAAAAAAAAAAAAAAAAGCCATTCAAGTAAGACGGATACGTTGGGAAACAGTAAACATGTTAATAATTAAAACGTTTTAAACAACTAGAACAAATGAGGCTGAATGATGACCATTACATTCTATAAAAAAGATGGTAAGGGAAATAATAATAATAATAATAATAATAATAATAATAATAATAAAAAACTTCCAAAGCTGATCGCAGGAAAAAGTAGCATCTTAGGGTCACCAAGTCGTCATAGCAACCACATATTTTAAGCCTTTTCTACACAGCTCTATGAGTTGTGGCAATAATTGTGGAGGGTGCTAAATGGCCAACCTTTTTCTGACTGTTTCTATTGCTTATAAAGTTTCCTGTACAACAACAGACTAAAACTATACAAGTACTTAAACCACCGCTTCATTATAAGCAAGGATTTCTTCAAAATTGCACACTGAGGTTTGCAGTTGCTGTCTTGCTGGTCAATTTCGTAGCGCAGAACCGAAATTTTAGAGTGGACTAATAAAAAATATAAAGTAAAAGAAACAGCAGATGTTGCTATAGGGACGGAGAGACAAAAAGAGAGCATCATAAAAGGAGCAGAGAGTGGGGCGGGGGTTGTGGCTGATTACAGGCACACAAGGAGTAAGAGCGGGCAACTATTTAGCAACTGGTGGGCGACTAAAGTAGCACCTTAGCCTGAGCAGTACCTGCTATCATGACGGCAGATGGCCACTTGAGAGCTGTGGGCAGACCAAACAAGGGGTGCTCAGTGAAAACAAAAAGGTCACAGCGGAGCTGGTTACAGATGCACAGTCGTTCTCATTCTGAGCAGTTAACTGGTCGCCATGGACAACAGGAATTAGGTTTATGCCTGGTCTCAAAAACACACTTGTTTGTTGCTTGTTTGTTTTGTTTTTTTAAAGTTGCAGCTATGCATGTCTTCATGCTGCTAATATGCAAGCATGAATGGGAAGGATTTACAAACAGGTGCAGTTCATATATGACCTTGTGAAATAAAAAAAATAAAACAAAACAAAAAAAAAAACAAAAAAAAAACACCATAAATAGTAGCCGACATCAGAGAGTATGACTAAGGCCTCAGTGTGACCTTTTAAACCCACTGTTAGTGCGAGTTCCTTTGACTCAGTAGGAGTGTTTTTAAAACTACATACAGAAACTTGGTGTGGGTTTATTTATTTCAACACCATAAAACCATCTGTTAGACTGTGTTACTGAGAGCGGCTGTTTAAGTATAGCTGACAAGCCATTTGCTCGAGTTTACTAAACAGACTGAAAACTTTTTTATTGTAGTTTCAGCAAAGTTTTTTTTTCTTTTTTTTTTTACAGCATTAACCCCATACATGTAGAAAGATGTCATTACGCTGTGAGTTTATAGCTTAGGTGAATAAATCCCAGAAGCAGTAAAAATCACTTAGTAAACTATTGTTTTTGATTGATTTTAGCCATTTAAACCAAAACTGATTCATGTTTCAGTGTCACTAAGGTGTCTAAAATAAACTCATAAAAAGGAAACGTATGCCAGAAGCTACTAAAAAGGAAAGTGTTTTTTTTTTAATCAGATCTCTAGTATTCACATTCTCTTGAATATTCACTCAGACTTCCTATTGGAACTGCCTATATGAGGTACAAAAACCAGGTGTGCCGTTTTTATGTGCTTGTAATGTAAATTATTTAAGGGTGCTGCTGTTACAAAGACGAGAAAAATAGTGTTCAATAGCGTTCTTCTGTCTTAAAAGAAATCAAAACTGACCAAAACTGTTATCGGCAGGTCAGCTTCCACCAGCGTAATTTTGTGCAGCAACAGGGACGTTGATTAGCTTTCAGAAACAGAAGAAAGCTGAACAACATTGGGCTACATTGGCATGGATCGGTTACTTACATCAAGGAGATTGGTAGAGATTAACTGTGTGGAGCGTAGAGTAAAACAGAGCTGCCCCAGCGCACTGCTAGCCAGCTGGCTGAAAGAAAGTGACTATGAGTTCCTTACACTTACTAAAAGGACAAATTTTGCAGACTGGAAAGATCTCCAGTCCCAATATGTGAAAACTGAATGGGTCCAGAACATTTCCCTTATCAATGCAACTCTACAGCTGCAAAGCTACGAGATGATTCACAAGCTGTTTTTTAATCGTGTTATGCAATTTCTTTGTGTAATAACTGATACTGTGGTATTTTTACTCAAGGTTACTATGGTGTGACAATCTCAGACTGTCGCCCCATAGATATCAATATTTCAAGTTTATGTTTGTTTTGAGCAGCTAAAATACATTAACACATCAAAGCAGCTGTTGGCGTTCCACTTCTCTGAGTATTTCTTCATTTTCCTACCTTCTTTCTGAGCTATCCCATCTGTCTACATTAAGTAAAGAAACTAATCTTGGCAACTTTAGAGAGAATCTCTTCAGAGAACCCAAACTATTGCTTTAATGCAACATGACCAAAGCTGTGGGATCTTCCTTACAACTTTAAAGAGGGTGTGAGCCACATCAGCAGTAACAAAAGGAGCTCCGCTGAACTCTTTGCTGCAGACTTGAGAGTGCTGCCAAGAGCGCTATAAAAAGCGACGACCAGACAGCATGGGCGCTAACCCGACAGGAACCCCAAACACCCTCAACAAACATCCTTTGTTAATGAGGCATACTGCCTGCAGTGAACACACCATCCCCAGAGAGGGACATTTATTAGGCTGTTTTTTTTTTTATTTTTTTATCATTTTGTACTTTGCAAATGAATACAACACAGAATGCTGGTGAAGCCGCAAGAGTTTTACTGAGTTAGTAAAAACAAAACAAAACAAAAAAAGGATAGATAAAAAGGAGAGCTTAGGATTTACATTAGATTTGATTTTTACATAGAAAAAGTAAGTTGTACTCACCACCATCTGAAGAAGCTGCAGACTGAAAGAGAACAAAGAGAGACATGAATGAGAGGCTGCCCTCATGACCCACAGTGCTAAGAGAAGAGGCTGAAGCCTGATCTGCTGGTAGAGTTTCCTCTGGCATCACACCCAGCTGCTTTGAGGTTTGTGTTTTCCCTGGTTTGCTTTCTGGAACTGTGAGTCTGCACCTTCCACCAGCCCGCTCGTTTGTTCGTGGGTGGACCTTTGGCCTCCACACACACTCAGTACCCACCCTTTCTCTCCCCTCCTTGCAGCACATTCCTTCTCAACGTAGTCACAACGACAAGGAGCCATCAAGGCTGTCTACTTGAGAGGCCATCAGTGGCTGCAATGGCCCTCCTTTTACTTGCTAATGCAGGGAGTGAGTGACCCGTGTCCCTGAGCAATCGCACAAGGTAGCCATGGCAGCCAAACGTTGAATCCTCCATAATTACTTGCATGACTGTTTCGAAAACCAACATCCACACGGTCATTTTTGCTCTTTTCCTGTGGCGTAGAAGTTTTTCTAGCTCCTCTTTCTGTTTTCTAGGTCCTTCGGCGTTGTATAACTGTAAGCTGAAGTCGTTTTCACACGTCAGCGGAGGTGTTATTCCTGCATCAGAAAGTATTCCAGCGAAAAGGCTTGCTGAAAAATTCACACCTTCACACATTCGCAGCCCATCCGGGATTGGGGATTAGGCTTCCGAGCTGTCAAGTAATAAGCATTTCTGCATTGACGTTGAAATCAAACGTTTGTAGATACTTGTAATGTGTGACAGAGGGCAAAAGCATGACGCGGCAGCACTTAACCACGAATGTTGCGACATGAATTTGCTCTGATAATCTTTCTACTTCCAGTTAACAACACTTAAAAGAAAATAAACTTTGGTTTTATGATATTCTAAAAACAAAGGACAATGTTAACAGTGTACTCACTTATGTAATTTTTGTGTGTGTGTGTGCAGAGCAAGCTGAGGAACATTCTAAGCCCAAACTGTCAAGCTGTTTTCACCATTATATTTAAATGCTGGGAAGAATATCCTGGGACTCGGTTCAAGAACGCTCGCAAAGGATTGGTGCGTTGGAGGACACAATCTGAAAACGGAGAGACTATTTGCAGTGGGGTATTTTCTGATCTCCCACTTCAAAGTGAGAATATGCAAAACTGAGAAAATGCACAAACAAGGTTTTTTTCTTTTACAGGCTTTATGAGGAACACAGATATTTAGCCTTTAAATCATTTTCTAAGAGCTGGGATGTTAAGAAAAAAAAAAGAAGTAAAGCGAAAGCTGTCGGACAGATAATTTGACAACTAAATATTAAAATGATTTCACGTGAACTTCTGTGTAGACCCAATTGGCCTTCTGAAAGCACACAGGTGGGGGAGGGGGCGGGGGATGACGTTCGGTTCTATTCCAGGACCGGCCACATGTAAAATCTCAATCAGACACAGACCACCAAACCACTAATTGCGTGTCACAGCCTCTTTTACAACCGTGCTGCTGAATCCACCCTTACAATCGTCAACACCCAAAAACCGCTTCTTCTGTGGTGGCTAAGCATGTGTTCAATAATCACAGGAGGGGAGGACCAACATGAAGAACACCCCGAAACAGAAGAGAGAAGCAGAAAGAGGAGAGAGAGAAAGAGAGCACCCACTACATCTGTTTGTCCCTCTGGATCTAAAAATGGCAAAACCTCAAGCTCTGACTCCACGCGGGCAGAGTTCACTCTGGACAACAGGGCAGCCATCTTGTCACACAGTGTGACGTCAACTTTGGTTTTGGCCGAGCGAAAGGTCCACAGGTTAAATGCTGAAATTATGAGGTGGTGTTTTAGCAGTTAGAAATGCCTCAAGGGTCAAGGGCCTATAACAGAAAATGTATGGCTGACAAATATGATAAATACCTACTTTGTGCAAGAGCAGAGGTTGCTCAGAGAAGAGTGGGAGAGTTCTAGTTAATCACGCCGTTCTGACACATGGAGTTGATGCAATGTCTCATTGTTGCAGCTGTACTCATGCCAGAGACATAAAACAAGGCTAAAAAGATCGAACAGCTGACAACGAATAAAGTTTAGCTTCTATGGAAACTTGGCTGTGCTAGCTATTTGATTAACGTTGGCTTAGGTTTACCCCTTTTAGCATGAGAAAATGCTTCATTTCTCCTGAAAATTGATTTAAACGTTCAAAGGAGAAAATAATATGTACCAGGATTTCTTTTGTATGTGAAAAGCAAACCAATATTTTTTGTGAAAATAAGTTATGTGTTGTTTATTTTTACAAAGATATCCTAATTGGTATCATCCTATTCTATCAGTGCTGATTGGTGGTCTATAATATTTTACTGATCAGTGAAAGCGTTACACCTCAGTGCTACCAGATCAGGCTGACACCAACACCGTTTGGTGTGGATGTGGAAACTGAAAAAAGCCTTTTTGTTAACTAAGAGGAATTGCAGAGATTTAAAAAGCTATGCAAATCGTTACATGTTAAGGCTGAGAGAGAGCAATACATTCAGATGATAACAGGCAGGGTGACCAAAGTAAAGTTATTCTGTTTCAGTATTTGGAGATTTCAACCTTTGTCTCTTGTAAAATATGACATATTTGGTACTGTTGGCAGTCATTTAGAAATTTCGGGGGGCAATGATATACATTTTATGAAAGGATACTCAGACTGTTGTTTTCACAATGCTAGGAGTGCTAAATGCTAACATAGAAATATTTATAATAGGATATTTGCTGTCGTTTTAAAGAACATCCACTTCATTTCTATTTCTAGGTTTTTAAATCAAGAAAAATAAAACTTTAGTGAAGAGAGGATGGATACATTTTCTTCTGAGATGTTCATATTTATGTGTGATTGTGTAAAAACACAACCTACTGAAGGAGAAGCAGATTTTTTTTTTAAATTGCTGGCCCATTTAGTGTAATTCATTTGTGGAAATTTAATTTAATTGTTCCATGAAAAAACTAAACTGACAAAAATGCTATACTTAAAAAGCGTTGTTCATTCTACATCATTTTTCACCAAATTTATTAAGATAAATGTGAAAGGTCTACAGAGCCAAATGAGGCTCCAGATCCTTCCCCTAAAGAGATAATTAATCATTGCTTTATTATCTTGTCTGAAGCCATTTAATCCCAATTAGTTTCCTATGCACCCACAAGCTTTTAGCAGCTATTTAAAAAAAACTATTTAAAAGGAACAAACATAGCCTTGGATTTTGCTACCCACTTTGATGATACTAAAATATTACCTTACACTAAGCAAAGGCCAGATGCAGAAAAAGGTGGGGAAGATGTCTGAGGAGCTTGGAAAGAAGATTATTGATATAAAAAGTTAAGATTTTATATCAAGAATATTGCAATAAGAATCCTGCATCCAAATCTTGTGGAATGAAACTCAAAGCTGATGGGAATGATAATCAAACAACAGGAGAAACATTGAACCATTGAAAACCATCATCAATGGATTTCACTGTCTGGCAGAAAAAGATAGGAGACCCAAGAAACACGCAAAACATTTGGCTAAAGGAACCTTAAATCTGTGCATCTCAGAATAACGAGGTGACATTTCCTGGGTTGAAATGTATTGTTCTGTATTGTCCAGGCTCAGCAGCAGCTTCTGGTCCCCCAACAAGTTAATGTCCCAAAACATGAACCTAAAGTTACGGGGGAAAAAAAAAAAAAAAAAAAAAGCTTGAGGAGAAAACATTGAATTTCTTGCATGAAAATATGCACCTTGAAGATGTCAAACTTTAAATTTGAGAAAGTGTGGGAAGTTGTGAAAAAAATTATAAGGCTCAAAGTCAATTTGTCATTTCACTCCCTAATATTTCCAATTAGTACCCGTAAACGAACCCCTTCATACCGTTTCACTTGAACCATTGTGTATGAGTGTTGAGCACTTTCAAATACTATCTACAGGGTCCCTCTCTCATTTGTCTTTTAAGTCAATGCATTTTATTATCTTCGATCTTTGTATTATACTCAATTACTATTTACTGTTATACATTATGAACCCTGATGAAAAGCTAACAATTTTAAGTGACCTTCTGCTGGAAAACTCTACTCATAACACAACATTTTCTGACAGAAGACGATGAGTAGATGACAGATAATTACTGCCAGTTGTCAAAGCAGGTACAAAGTGTCCCATTTCCGGGGAGGAAATTGTCATTGCAAAATCTCCCAAAGTAGACAGGCCCAAACCTCTAAATCGGAAGGGGCAAAATAAACAGGACCCTGTAAAGTCAGCAGATCACTTAACGGCAGTGATAGCTGCATAAGAAATCACAAAGTTTTATTTGTATTGAGTAAGGAGTGAAAAAAAGGTGTGTTTTTTTTTAACTGGTTAGCCTGTATTTTGACTAAAGCGATGATCCCCGTAGACAGTCACCACTTGTCCATATGTTCTCTTCTACAGTTGGCACCTCTAATAACAAACTTCTCAGTGTGGGTGGCTCTGCAGCATTTACGTAAGACAGTAGTTTAAATGTCCAACCACCCAGCGAGACTCTTCAGAGGTCAAATAAACGGATAACATGCTCGATTTGAAAAGCCCGTGATTTGGCTTTTGGTTAGGAAAGGTTTCTCTGTGATCTTTCCACCGTATAGCCAGAATCGTAAACACACCACAAGGTGTATTAGTGCAGGGCATCACTCAGAGACAAAAGGTGGCAAAAGTATGAAACGAGTGGAAAGGAAAAAGTTAACAAATTGTTGAGAAAATCTTGGAAACATTAAGCGCATGAGCACCACTCCCTCACGGGGTATCTCAGATGTTTTCAAAAGAGACTTCTATTATCTTTAAGGCTCTGGGTTATTATTTACCCATTACCTATACCCGTTTTCGCACACTTTGATGTACTCAGACATTTCAAAACTAAACTTTGACTCAAGCCGAGGCTGTTTCTAACACGCCGCTAACAACCGCAGGTCCCTGCCGACACAGACAGCTGTTTTAAGTTGGGCAGAGAAAGAGACGAGCGACAGAGACGGAGATTAATGAGAAAAACAGCTGACTGAACAAAAGGAGTCTCCTTTCTTCAAGCTTTAGAGGAAGAGGAGGCTCAGTCGGGGAGCCTACTGTTTACTTACAGTGTTGAAGTTCCAGCTCCTCTTGAAGGAAAGTCTCTTTTTGAGACTCATTGTTCCCAGGTCTGTTACACTAGAGGCATACAGGCAGAACCTCTGTGTGTGTGTGTGTGTGTATGCGTGTGTATGCGTGTGTATGCGTGTGTGCATGTGCTAATGCATACCTGAACATTCCCCACCCAAAAACTCGGCAAACCATGTCTGTACAAGTTGGAGAAAGGGGGAAGAAAGGGAGGGTGAAAGAGGAAGAGACTTGACAAGGTACTGGACAAAAAAAAAAAAAAAAAAAAAAAGAAAAAAAAACAAAACAGGGAGGAGGTTCAGGGGTGCTTTCGAAGAGGGAACGAAAGCTTTTCTTACTTTGCAGCTGTTGCTATGGCAACCTGCCTCACAATACACACGGTCTCTGTCAAAAGTGGCATGAAGGAATCGGGAGAATTAACCCCCCCATTTATTCCCGGGCGCAAAATCCACACTCATTATTTAGAAAAAGCGGAGTGGCTTGCCCCCGCTTGCTCCTTTGTCTCCAGTCGGGGCGCTCTCAAAGGGAGCAGAAAACACTGAGTCAGTTTAAATTGAGACCACATGAATTTTGGTTCAATCTAAACGAAAGTTAGGTAGGATCACAAGCTGAACTCGAGCCTCAATATCCACCGTCGTGGAGCTTCCCTCCTGCAAACCCACCGGAAAGTCGTGTCAATTAGCGCTTTCAGCCCGCAGTTGAGCACATGTAGCGGCGAGATCTAAATATATACACATATTTATTCAGAAATAAGTCATTCACTCCACAGCAGGACTCTGCCACCACATTTCCTCAAAATCTGCACGGGGAGCAGTCTCATTTTGAAATAGGCCCCGTGGCGTTTAGGATGAGACGCTGAACTTGTTGAACATGTAAAAACTAGATGAGATAGAGTGTTTATTAACAGCTTTGCAAAGACGGTGTTTATTCCCAAGGTGATTAGATTTTACCACAGCTTGGGAAAATGGCTGCATTTATGGCTAGAGGCGTGCAGTGCCTTGTCGATCTCAGGAGTTGATGCGGGTAAAAAAAAAAATCAGTAGAAAGAGAAGCGATTCGAGACGGAGGAAGGACATGAATTATGTTAATGAGGGCAATTAAAATGAAAAACAAGCTTTTAAATCAAGAGAGATGTTTTTCCATTGACCTTTTAATTGCAAACCAACTAGACTAGATCGTTTTCCATTGCTAATTGTGTATTTACATCTCAGTCACAGGTAGATTACATAAAGCTGAAGTATGTAACTTATGTAAAAATAACTTTTTACATATTTGTTGAAACTGTCACTACGTTGTGACAGTATGGTATGAGACAGATGATCTGTGAAAGTAAACCAAGCTCCTTCCTCTGCCTTCTCCCAGTGCTAATTAGAAACAACCAATCAGAGACAGGCGGCGGGTCTTAGCAATGTCAATCACCCTCTGTAAATACAAGATTTAATAAAAGATTGGCTTTACAGTGAATCTTTAAGGCTGTGACATCCAATTCCTCAGAAAAATGTTCAGTTAAAGAAAAAAAAAAGTTTTATGGGATAACTTTCATAGTATCCTCTATCAATCACGACTTTGTCCTTTATGACTATTAAATTAATTCAGACCCCAAAGTTTAGCTTCTGCTAAACACCTGGTTAAAAGGTGACGCGCTTCATATTATACATACCATCAAGACATAATAATAATAATTAATTATTATTATTATTATTATTATTATTAATATAATTTTAACAAATATGTAAAAATACATTTTTTTTAGAATCTTTTTTTTTTTTTTAAAGAATTTTAAGAATTTCACACTAGATTAGAGACGGGGTGAAGTCATGCGGGAAAAGTCAAAGGGCCGGGACTCAAATCCTTGACGGCCATGTCGAGGACTGGAGGCGTTGTTAGTTCCCCTGCGCCAAAGCTGCGCCCACATTTTTTTTAATATAAAAGTTACATTCTGCAGCTTTAAGCTTGTAGTGTTATGTCCTAAAATGAAAGGAAATAGTATTTATTGAGACCGTTTGATTCATTAAAGGATGCATTTTAAGTATTTTATTTAGTCTGAAAATCTCAAAGTTTCATGTTTTAAGTTTGAAAAACGGATAGAAAGCTCATTTTTAGTTCCAGTCATACTAAATTGACTGCACTGGTGACTGCAAAAAAAAACAAAAAAAAACTGTTACTTCTTAAATCAGGACTTCTTTTACCATGATTAAATGTACTAAAATTAAGCTGAAGGTTGTTTTTTTCTTCTTCTAAATTTCTCAAGGTGTTTTTTTTTTTTAAAGGCTTTCACACATCTTTATCAGGTGATCAATACATGTGAAGACTGCTGTATATTTTGGTATGTGAATTCCCCGGCAAGAACATGCAGAGTACTTTTTAAACCGTCCGTCCGCAGCCCTTAAGATTCCTACGTCTACACAAAAAAAGAAATGTGCTTGACTCAATCATCAATGTTTCCTACGCGTAGAAGTCCTCACACCTCCACAATGTTTCAATGAAAGATAAGGGCCGCAGACAGTTTAATGTGCGTGTGTGTGTAGCCGCTCCATTTATAGAACAGCGAGCGCCCTTCCTCATAGTCACGATCGGCTGCGGCCAACGGGATTTCAACTCAAAATGTATTAAAGTGCAAATGCTGAGGAGTCACTGTGTCATCCTGCATACCTTTAAATGGCGCAGCAGTTTCAAAGCAGAACCACCCACACAGAGATCGTCTCCGAGACCTTCCGCTTTGCTGTAAAAACAAGCCGAGCAGAAATGTGCAAATCCATTTTTGTTTTGTTTTTTTCCCTATTTGATAAGAGAACACAGCTTCTTGCAAGACAGCAAGACATCACCCAGCAGCTGAAGTTCTTTAAGCTTTTTTGCCAACAAAAATCCACACTGAAAAACTGATGCAGTCTTGCTCTGACGAAAGAGAAGATTTCGTATTTTTGGTCAAAACGTAGCCTTCGAGCAGCCCTCCACCTTGACGCGTTGAAGCAAAAGAAGCTGAGCTGAAATGTTCTGTTACTTTCAGGGTTTCCCCTCTAAAAGAGGCCACAAATTTACAAAGTCAATTACTATGCCTTTGATGCGCCCTAGCTGCAGCTGGAAGACTTTATAATTGTGAATTACACTAGAACAGCTCCTGGTGCTCCGGAAAGCTCTGAGTCTAATGATCCCACTGTGTACTTGAGGCGAGAGCTCAGTATTGTGACACAGAAAGGGAACGAAAATGCTTTCATGTGACGATAACGCCTGCCATGTAGCAGTTGGAAGCTGAACCCAGTAGTGAGCCGAGTCATCAATAACTGTAGTAACATGAATCTCTAGACACTGAGCGGCCCATTTCCGCCCTGCAGGTCTGATTTTGCCCTCTGACCTCCGTCACACAGAAAGCCGACTGCTGCAAGGTGATACGTCCAACAGTGGCAAATGTTGTCGTGACAGAACGCCGGCAGCAAGGCAACTTTTCAACTTTACTCCTTGGTGCTTTTGACAGAGCATACAAAAAAAAAAGCGAGCGCAGAGGCTCGGCTTGATTCAATCGATTCGTGAAACAGTTCCAGACAGGGTTCCTGGCATCGATAGTTAGCGCTTGTCACGAGGCTTAATTGCATGGTAAGTGCTCCGCCGAGCAGTCCTGACTGCAAAAAGGCTGAAAATAATCAAGGTTTGCTGTCTGTGGAAGCAGATAATCTACCCCCAGAAAAAAAACAACAAGAAAAAGCCAACTTCCTCTGGAGCGAGGGAGAGCGAGGGTGCGGTAACTGATAAAATGGAAGACACATTTCTTTCCAGATCATGCGAGGATTGAGAGGAAGCAAAGGAAATGTAGAGGGTTGGGGACTTTTGAAGCTCTCGATGACAATATTTAATCTTAGATTAAATAATTAATAATCTATCATGAACACCTTAAAATCAAAATTAATTTAATTTGATTTGACAGACAGATTTATTGTTTTTTTTAATCTGGGCAAATCAAACATAACAAACAAGTATGCATCTGATTAGCCTTACAACCCTAGCGTGCCTGAAAAATGTGTTCTTACTTTTTTTTTTTCTTTTCTTAGCATTTTCTTAGATTACAATCAAACCTGCGTTTCTTTGGATTTAATGTGGTAGAGCAACACAAAATAGTAAATCTTAAGTGTGCTTAGATTCAGTCAGATTCAATGGTGAGCTTCAGTGAGCATCAATATCAAATCTTGCTTCAAAATATGTATTAGACTGAGGTCTGAACTTTGACTAGGCCTCCACCCCTCAGCCCCTGGATTTCTTTGAGTATTGAACAGTGTTTAGCTTTATCAATCTTCACATTAACGATGACCAGATTCCCTGCCCTTGTTGAAGAAAAGCATCCCCAACCATCATGGGGATGGTGTGTTCAAGGTAACAGGCAGTGTTTGTTTTTCCCCCACACATAATGTTTAGCAATTAATCTAAAAAGCTGGATTGTGGTCTCATAATAAATCAATAATTTTCAGATAGCACATCCACTAAGTAATATTACTATTACTCTATGTTTGCCTCACTATATCAATACATTAACCAGTAAATGTTTTGTTTTTGTTTAAAAAACATGACTTAAATAATTTATCTTTGAACTCAAACTTTGAAATTGTAATTTTGGGGGTACTACTGTGAGGGAGAAAAAAAGGTTGGTTCCAATAGTACACCCATTTTTGATCAAGGTTACTAATATTCTAATATTCACAATATCACAGGAGGCAATGAAAAGATTTGAGGAAAAAGTGGTATTGTGGTATACATCACTCATTGTATCAGATTACCTGAAAAACTCATCTAAACTAATTGCTTTCCTGCACAGATCCTCTTTAAAGTACCTTAAAGGAGCTGAGTGTCCCCATGTCTGGCGCTTGGCCATGATCCATGTAAACACTCCAGACTTGCATACAGAGACATGGCTTTTCACTGTAATCCCTCCTGTGAGCAAATGGGTTGCTCACAGAGGTGCATGGACGTTTTGCATGCAAACACAGGCCGACGTCACACTATGTTTCAGCTCTTAATCCTTCCGATCGTCACTAATCTACTGCCTGTTTCCCAACTCGCCCAGGTTCGGCACAGCAGATGGTTAAAGCTCTTCCTCTTTGTCCGGATTAAACTGGAATTATCATAATTTGCAAAGAGCGTTAGGCACTTGTTGCTGAAAATAATAGAATAGAACAATTCTTTATTGACCTTCAATAGGGAAAGTCAGAATAAAAACAGATGAAATAAAAAATAAAAAAAAAGAAAAAGGCTGACAATGAGAGCTGTGGTTGCTATTCAACAAAAGGAGAGGTGAAGTCTTTCCTTTTTGCTCCTCAGTTTGCTGCAGGGTTGGTAACACAAAGCTTTAGCCCGTATCAGAACTTCTCAGTCTCACCTCAACGTAGGGTTTGATCCTTACAAAACCCCCCGAATACCTCCGCCTGTACTTGCATAGCCTGTACCGTCAGACTCGAAATCTTAAAAACTCAAATACGAATCCAGCTCTATAGGATCTCTGCATGCTGCTAGGCAAGCGTATTGAAGGTAGCGTGACACACAAAACGAGTAAGAAACAAAAGGCAAAGTGGAACTTCACTACACAAACAGAGTAACTTCAGAGGGGAAGAAAAAGCACTCATCATGAGCCCCTCCCACCACAATTTATTATGGCAGAGAAAGGACCGTGCTGGCAAGAGCCTGGAGGGTCTGAAGTGGATAAACCACATGAGATGCCACCACACCCATTCTGTCCCCTTTCTCAAACCCCCGCAGAAATGGACTTTCCAACCTGAACCCGACACTTATAATTAGCTCTTTTTTAGCCCCCCACCCCATCCTCACCGTTTTCCACTGGACTAAATAAAACTTGGCGTAGAATGTTTTGATAGTCACGGGTGCATTTGTTGTGCTTTGATGAGCGCGTGAGATGAAGCAGTATCGGCATCCTGAAATATTTACTGTATGTTGCCGCAGTGTTACCAAGAACTGTTGTTACTGTTTACTTGCGGTACAAGTCTGAGTGAGCTTGCTGCCAAATGATTTTGGTCGTGGAGGAAATCTGAGTTGTTCCACTAAAATGTTTCTGTTTAACTTTGCTTTTTCAGTGCTTGAGGTAGAGTGGCCAAATTTCAGGGGGGGGAAAAAAAAGACGAAAGAACAGATTTTTAGTGCCGTACTCTCTCTTGTTGGCATACCTGGAAAAAGTGAGTAAAAAAAAATACTTAAAAACTATGAAGTCGCAAATGCAGTGCTGTTTAGGTATATTCGTTCGACTGGGACTGGGACTGACTTTCTGTTTTCCTGGGCTATAAATAAGAGGTGGCACCGTGGGGTCTCTTCTCTCTCACTCGGTAACTTTGCCACCCTGCATTGAGCAAGCTTGCTTTTGGACAGCAGCCTTGGCCCGTCATATTCCAGGCATATTTTAAATTATTTTAGATCTTCAACACTAAGCTCAAGCTGAGGTAATCATGCCTGGAATGGGGCATGATTACCTCAGCTCCTGTTCTAAACAAAACAGGAGCTGCTCACAGTCTATAGATTTATGCTTTTAGAGTTTCACTTCTGGCTTTCAAATTAAACAGAGCCCAACATTTGAGTCCAATTGAAATAAATTCAATTTTTATTGTCCGACATCTTTATTTTGCTAGTTTATTTTAATCATCTGGTTTGACGTTCCTCCTTCTTGTTGCTCTTGAGGTTACTTTTATTGTGGTTCCTCTGCAGGACTTCTGAGCAACATTTGTGTGTTAAAGTGTATTATAAATGAAGATGATACTGACAAATGAAAGAGCGGCATCTTTGGTCACAAAGGTTTGAGGGTAACGGGCTATTTGAGGGTTAGAGGTAATGTAGCATTACATAGCTGCATTTCAGCTAATTTTTTTATTACATCTGAGAAGGATGTGTTGTGAGAAACGGATGACAGGGAATGACAGGGGAACACATTACCAAGACCTCTTATTTAAGCTACAAGAGGAAGATGTTACAGAGGAAAGTGTGTGTCAGTGCTTCTGGGCCAAGCTGCTGTCGGAACTATCCAAGTTTATGACTCCCACACTATGAAGTAGATATGACCTTGGAGCTGATTCTGCAGCATCTTGTCCTGAAGCCAATCAGCCATCCCCTCAACTCTACACAAGGCAGAAGCATTTGAAGCAAACATGTTTTGGCATTAAAAGGAAGAAGAAGAAAAAAAATGTCAGCAGTGTAAAGCATGTCTACACTGTTAACAGGAATCCAATAAAAGGCCTTCTAAACACATTGAGCAACCTCCACACCCTTGGCAGTAGAACTATTACAGAAGTACTAGTGAGGAAGGTAAACAAGACGGTGAAGATGAATCACTTGGAGAAGCTACAGTTCTGGGTCACAAGGAGGAATCAGCAGGATGAGAGAGTATGAAGGGCAGTGTTGTTAACGGTGGGGGGGGGGAATCCTGAGTGTCGATAGATGATGTCATGGCAATGGTGAGAAATGAGCCAAGAATGGAGAAGCAGCTTGTCTCCATCTAGAGATAGTGAGTATTTTCCGTGGCTATGGTTTGGTCAAACTGCAAGCTCAGCAAAACCACATCCACATCTGTTCAGCTGATTACTGAATGTAGCATACTCATATCCTGAGCACCTGGCCAGTTAAATACCATCTAACCAACTCATGATGCATTATTGTTTTTGTTTTGTTTTGTTGTTTTTTTCCTTCCAGTTTGGTGGGGTTGGATGACAACTGAGCAGGTTTATGCAAAAAAATAAATATTTTCAAGGGAAGAGGAAAGTGGAAAAGGGGACAACAATGGAGGCATTTTGAAAATGTCATCCCATAATGCTAGCCTTGGGGACACTTCATGAGCAAAACTGCCCCCCTCCCAGAGCTGGCCGCGTGATGTCAGAGAGATAAAAGTGTCTCGTTGGCCTGAATCTACCACTAATCCCAAAGAATACACAATTACCCAAATCAAAACAAGATGAAGGGAAGTATTAATATACTGAGGTGCAAAATCAAACATCAGCAAACAAAACAAAACAAGCTTAATTTTTTGCTAATAGTGTGTATTATTCCTTCAAGTCCTTAAAGCTCTTTAAAACCCAAGGAGTGATCAATCATTATGTGACCTAATTGTTACAGTACACTGAAAAAAAAGAAAGAAAAGATTTTTGGAGGATATTAAATATTACTCATAAATAAATAATTGAACAAAATAAATAATTGAACAAAGTCTCTCTCCATGTGGAAAGACTTTGGCTCTTTTCAGATACGACTAGGTGAATCCACTGTGCGTCCTCATGGATTCGGTGTTTTGTGAAATTAGACAATCATTTCTGAAAACAGTTGCCGGAGTGGAAAAACGTCAAAACAGCAGTTTCATGTGTCAGTGTGTGTCTGAGAGCCCCGTCTCTTCTGCAACGATGACGTCGTAGCGTCATCTCTCTCTGTCCCCCGCATGCGCCTCACTCTGACAAATTACAAACATGGCAGCATTCTATGTTTGTTGCACTGTTTTGCGGCCGTGTTACAGTGCCACTAATTGGCTGGCATAATCTTTTTACGAAAATTTACCATGTTTGTCTGTGTGTAAATGTAATCGCTCATTCAACCCTTATTCTCATGTTTTTTTTAGGGTGCCCAGCGCAGTGAGGCCGATGTAATCTAAAATCTGTGAAAAGGCTTGTGATTGAAAATGTTTCTGTGTGTCACAAACAGTTAAGTTTGTACATGGCCTTATCTGGTACAGCCACAGCACCGATGCTAAAGTCAATCTTGCAAACAAACTCAGCTCCTTGACTGTGTGAGGAAGCTTTTAAAAGTTATCGATCAGGGAATCTCTGTTGGGGTAGGTTGTCAGGGAAAAAGGTTTTCTTTTTGTCTTACATGTTCACATGTAATCTTGTTAGAACAGATCTAAAAAGGTTTGCATAATTCTAAGGTTACAGCTTAGCATTTTTTTAACAGGCAGGCATTGGTAAAAAACAAAAAAACACAACCTTGCTGTTTTTGGCAGGAAAAATATTTGTATGTGAAGTTGTTCATATACACACGAAAACTTTATGACTCTTTCAGTAAATGCAATAAATGAAGTCAGAGGAAGTACAGAAACTTAAGACGCTGCTGAAAAGGGAACTGTGTTTTCTATGCGTTATCAGTTATGAAGTTCATTCAGGCTGTGAGGGAGTGAGAACACACAAACACAGATAATCTCTAAAGATAATCCACTATTGTGCTAATCAGTCAAACAAGATGCTATGGACAAAATACATATAGTCATTTGTAATAAATTAGAATATATGATCAGCGGAGGCCCATTTGTTTCATTTAAAGAATAAAGTTATTAAAACAAATTAACTTAACAATATTGTAATTTAATTTCTTTGGAATTTGCCTGGTTTATTCAATTGTCTTATAGCTGTTAAATGTGCTCCATTTCAACTCGAATCTAAAAATCGACTTAAATCCACCCCAAAAAAGTAAGTACATTTTTACACGTTCACATCAGTTTCATAGGTTAGGTCTGTCAGAGTGTAGTTCTGCTAAGCTGCCCAATTAAAGCAGGGACATGCCTACACAAGGCAAATATGGGTAAGGTAGAACCACAGGCAACCACTTCAAGTTCAAACGTAACTGTGGCTGCAACGTGATCACAGCCCAAAACAAAGCGACTAAATGTCACAGCAAATTTAATCCCATCTGACAGCAACAACCTCTGCATCTCTGTGTCCTTCACACTGAATGGAACTTGTCTTGGTGCTGCCAGCTGACTGCGAACAGGGTCATTTCTCAGGGCAAGTGCAGCAGACCGCACTTCATTCAAAAGGACCCTGCATTTAATAAGCATAAGCCTGGCTCATAAAAACTTATAAGCGTCTTTAAGTCTCAGGATCTTAAATGAAAGTCAGCTTGGATCCTGGTGTATAAAGCGGCGGCACATCCTGCTTCTTCATACAGCAGTGCAGTGTGTGTATCATACAACACATGGGAGTTCAGCTGGCACTGGTCAAAACATTCCTCTGACAGACCACACAAGCTAACCACTGTATGCTGCTACAACAGGAGCCACACAGAGCCCCAAGAAGGAAAAGTGTGGAAGATGAAAATGGCATCGGCAGACAGCCTGAATGAGAAAGAGCTGAAGATACGACGACTTACAGAGTTGAGAGTTAAAGTTTGCTCCATGTATAGCCCCGTGTGCGTGCGCCTGGCTCGTTTTCAGCGCTGGTCCCTGCGGCTGGTGCGTGTAAAAGAGTCCATCCGCTGGATGTCGGCTGAGCGTGTGTGCGAGAGCCTGTGCGCTTCGCAGTGCAGAGAGACGAAGCTGAGCGGGGGAGGAGGAGGAGGAGGAAGCGAGCGCGTGGAGAGGAGCCTGAAAATCCTGACAGCTACTGGGAGTTCAAAAGCTCCCTCTCTCTTCCCTCTGATGCCGGTTCCTCTCCCTCCCTCCCTCTCTGTCTCTCTCTCTCTCTGCTGTGAATTCGTCCCCTCTCCCCTCTGTATTTACCTCCTTCAGTGTCTCTGCGTCCTCATGCATTCTCTGCTATGCCCACAAGATAGATATGTTACCTCCAGGCATGCAAACAAGTGCTGCTAATGCCTCCACACCTAAGAGGAGAGGAGACACTCAAAGAGCAAAAAAAATTGCCCCGGATCTCGCAGCAGGGTGATAACGGTGTGCTTTCTCTAGCGGCTCACATTAACAGATGTTTTCATATGCAGCTATAAAACACCTCCGAAGACAGAGAAGAGTCAGCGTGAACACAGATAGAGCAGCCGACTAATGGTGTCATCTCCGCTGAGCTGAACACACAGTCATCTGCTGAGTGCAAGCATCTGTTTTGGGGTTGCAAAGAGAAAATCAGAGCTCTATAGTAGGATGCGGAGACATCTGCCTGACGAGCTCTGAAAGGTAATAAGACAAGAATATACAAAGCAGAACATTCTTTGACATGCCCAAACATAAAGAGGATCTGACTAACACTGTGCTCAGAGCTATGGGGGTTGGGGGGGAGGGGGGGGGGACAAATCAGACAAAAGCAGACATGGAATATCAGCCGCTTCTCCCTCTAACTGAGAGAGAAACACACAACAAACACAAACAGATCATATGTGCAGTACACTGTGGCTTGTTTGCAGCAGCCATATTAAACAAAGGGAATTAGTTCACTCTTCTTAAACTGTTGCCACACCAACCAGTAAAAAAATAAGACCACCAAAACCAGTTTGTTCTGTTCTCATCTACGTGCATCAAGGCTAACCAGGGCCAGAAAGGTCTGCCGTGGAAGGTAACGAGGAGCAAAATAGTCTCAGGATGTCCTTGTGGGTCCAGATGCATGCACTAATTCAGAGGTTATCATGTATTTATGCTGACCTTGTCATTCACAACATCCTGATGGCTTCAGTTTAAGGTTGAGATACAAGGTCTCTACAGGATCCTGAGCTAAATCTTAAGTCAGGAGTTTGTAAAAAAAAAAAATAAAAAAAAATAGTAAAGCAAAAGTTCTCCAACTGGTGCATCTTAAAGAAATCCACTAAACTTTTCTCCTTAGGAGTGTGCTTTGGCTGAAGATGGACGACCAAATTAAATTCTATTTATGTTTTCCAATGTTTCCAGGCTGCATATGAACTTAATTTAACACTTGCCATTCTCTTATGAAGTCTAATAATTTCCATCTTCCAGGAGGAAACAAACAGCTGAAAGCACAAAGACATCCAAACTTATTTTACTTCCCATATCACATTTAAGCTAAACAAAAGTGTACAATCTTTATCCACTTACTATCTCAAACTTTTATGGTGGATTAGTCCTACCCCTGGAACAGGACAAGTTGTCATGGCAGAAAGATGTTAAGAACATGTACCACTGGTATAAAACTGTGCAACAAAGCAAACTAAAGGTATAGGGATAAGAAGACAGAGCAACACAAGCCGGGATTATGTTATTCAACCACTTACAGTCTCTCAATTTATATTCACCAGGGCATAATCTTATAGCCAGATAATGATTCCAGGAAAAGCACTACATCAGCTGCTCAAAGATACTCAGAAGCAATTTCACTATTGATTGATGTGCAGCAAATTGCAACTTCTTGGAAGCCAAAGGAAATAAATATACTTAAACCCGATCAAGAAGACAAAAATACCGAGCAGGGTGTTAACCACTCATCAGCCAACTATCAAAACTCTTTAAGTTGCATAACTCATCACAACATACTTGAAACATGCATGGAAGATGACGGCAAAGGAAACCAACCGGGATAGCGAATTACTAACAAAAGACGCAATGTTATTTTCACATCTGGGTCAAACCTGCTCTAACGATGGAGCTTTAAAACTACAGCTCTGTTCAGTGTGTGTTGAGGCAAATCTGACAAGCAGGTTTATGGTCTCCCTCTCAGAGCGTATGACTCATGCATATTTATACAATACAGCATGCAATCATTTGGTTTGTTTTTCTGTTTTCTTCATGTACATTTAAAATGGTCATATTAGGTAAACTGCAGGCGAATATGAATCAGTATTCCAGGCTCGCAGAGGGAAAGGGGGTGGGGGGGAGGGTAGCGAGTTGTTAAGTGTCATTAATATGAGAGAACGTAAGCACAAAATTCAGAATGTGCAGCAGGGCTCATTAGCAAGACCAAACAAACAGGTCCATGCCTCTGACTCACACAAAGACCACTTTGTGAGCCACCTCTCTCTACGAGTGGAGCACCAAACAGAGTTCAAGGCAACGGAAATGAAAGGTTAGAGAGAACTGAGGGTGCAGCAAAAAAGGAGGACGTTTCGGTTGAAAGTCCACATTAAAAGACAAAAAAAAAATATTGATTTTTTTAAACTGCAGACAAAAAAAATAGATTTTTTTTTTAGTGGTCAAGCACAGGTGAAAAAGTGATTTGAGCAAATCTCTAAGTTTAAGTGCTAAAATAACTCATCGCTTAGCGAAGTCATTTCAACATATGCATTTGCAGACATCGAATCTCCATCTGATACTTTAAAATCAATATCAGGCACTTGCAATTCTGACAAATTACATTTCATCAGCATTATATTGCCTGATTGGTTTTGCAATTGTGCCTCACTTAACTCACTCATAAATGATGTAACTGGATGTTAACATGTCTAATACTCTGTCCCGGCAGCATTTTCCACAAGACAGGCTTATTTTTCTAAAGCTATCTAACTTAACAGACATAACTAGAGTCTTTAATAAACTCTTATCTTACTGCTGCTAACAACGTTTTCAGGAGGACACAAGCGTTTATCAGTGTCTATCGCAGTGTCATGTTTCAGAAGTTTTTCTCCTTTATAAACTGAGTTATAAACAATAAATGCTAATGTTTCAGCCTCTGTGCATCTGAAACTGTGACCGCACTATGCAAAGCAGGAGAATTGACAGGAAGCTGCAGCCAATATAGTCTCTCTTTCACTGCAAATGTTAGCGATGCATAATACATTGGCAATAAAATCAATATTGTACAATGTTAGTCATTTTTTTTAAACATACAACGTAAAACTGGGCCAATATTAACAACTGATGTTTGTTTCTATCTTGTTGTCATTTGTCTTTGTGTTTCAAGACGGTGGGTTAGACAAGCAATATTAACATCAGATATCTATAGTGACCCAAATTTTCATATTGTACATACATACAGGACATACAGTAAATATTACCGTAAAAAATGACAAACAATTAAGATTGCCTACCTCAAGATCATCCAGAGATCGTGCCATGCTGAGACGTTTGGAAGAACGACGCTTGGAGGTGCGGGTAACACCTATACCCCAAAACCTGGATCCCTATCAGAGGAGAAGGTTGAAAAGAAAAACACAAATTACTGCACTGTTTAAATGAGCACCATACTTTCCCCATTTGGAAGCAAGTTTACTGGCTTTAGATGGAGCACACACATATTCAAGTTTGAAACAGTGTTTAACTACCTGCAAGAAAAAAACCCAAAACAATTTAATAAGTTGCTTGTCTGCAGTTTTAGAATGCAATTGCGATATATCGGAGTTACTCCTCTAAATGTTCAAGCAAACTAGAAGTAAGAAATTACTTTTAAGTCTCATCCACACGCACAGATCACACATTTTAAATCCCATCAAAGTCAGTCGGCCCATCTGAGGCAGAACTACCTTAAAAGATAATGAGTTCTAACTTTTTTCCACACCCCAGCCAATTATTATGAAAGCAGAGGTTGTGACTGATGTTTAAACTAGAGTTTAAGAATTGCAGATAATTACCAATGTATGAAACGGGCTCTACCCTGTAATTTGCTCAGCTTCCTGTCTAACGTTGTCTTCTTTCAGATCTAACGTCGCAGCAGGGGCACACAATTTAGCTCTGAGTTTGAAAATTACCATAATAAATACAGTGATGCGATCTAAAAAAAAAGGATGCAGTTTGAATCCAAACCTATCCAACACTTTTGAGTAGTTTTTTTCTTTTTTTTTCTAATAAACACACATTTGTCACGATGGGGCCTAATTGGAGCCCTTTGTGCAGCCGGAGAGAGAGAGAGTGAGAAATCACTCCAGTGGATCTGTTTAAGTGCATTGCTGTTTCCCAGAGGGAAAGCTTGTTTCCGGAGCTACGTGGATATATGGGGACATCTTGTGGTCAAAGGCAAAACCAAAAAGGAGGGGAACAAAAATAAATCTTGACGTTTTTTTCCCCCTACACATCACGGTTGACAACAGTCAACATTTACACATTTTGAAAAAGTATCTGTGTTTTAGAAGACCTATCAAGATAAAATGAAAAATCAGCCACTTTAAACCAGCACATCCACGTATTTGTAACTAAAGCTAAATATTTCATCTGTATTGAAAAGTGTGAAGAGAAAATATGGCAATATCTTACATTTCTGTAGCTGCCATCTGCCCGCTGTTTCTGTCTTTGTTCGAGAAACCTCTTGGTCCATTCCTCTCTAGGAGGCATCATGGCCTCTGTGGAGTGGTACCTGTCTGAGTGCGCCTGATTCAGTGCAGACAGAGGGTTATTTGTGGTGGAGTTTATGTTGGTGGATGTCTCCTGATTTACAGAGTCGCTGCTTAGGGTTTTAGGCCATTTTGGCTTCGAAAACCACCTTTGGCTGCTTCTTAAGGGATAAGCCAAAAAGTTTGGTTTTTTACTCAAGGGTAACGGAGGAGGTGGGGGCTTGAAATGAAACTCCAGCCTGGGTGGGGGACCTCCGTAGAAGCTTGTGAGAGAATCCGGGCCAGGTAGTGACTCTGAAAGGGAATGTGGGCTGGCACTGTTCTCTGGCTGAAGTTTTTGGCCATTCTTGACGGGATTTACAGGGGTGACGACCTCAGTCGAGGGATAATCCCATGGACAGCTTGGGAGGTGGGTCCCAGAAAGATTTGGGATATCAGAAGGGAAATCCCTGTCCGCTCTCTCCTCAGGGGGGGAAGAATTTTCAATCCCGCTGTCCCCGTTGCTGCTAGCACTGCCTAGTTTGCTGGTACTGTCGGTCTGCTGAGCCTCCATGTCCAGTTTAGCTCGAAGCCTTTCCACCGCCTCCCCCAGGTCGCTATATAGGACTGTTACAAAGTGTAGCACGTCTGGGGGAGTCTGAGGGAACTCGAGGCAGCCCAAAGAGTCTGGATCTGGCGTACAGTTAAAGCCAAACCGGCAAGCAATCCCTATGTGATCCTTGTGGTTTCCCAGCTCTGGGTCAATGAAGAACACGTGGCAGGACGCCCGGAGAGGACCATCATCTGGTACCCGGCCATTGATAATGTGTGCCGTGGTGACCAGGCAGAAGAAACGTGGATCCTCAGCACAAACAGCTCCTAAGACAAGGTTCTCAGCAGGGAACGCCGCCAAAACGGCTCCTGCGTCGTCACACAGTCGAATGCAATCAAACATGACCTTCATCATCACGAGGGTGTGGGTATCTTGCTCTGTGCCCAGCTGTCGGATTCTCTCCCGAATGGCCTTTAAACAGTCGTCCTCGGTGTCACCGGTGTTCAGAATCAGCTCGGTGGAGCTAAGGTAGCCCACCACCAAAGTCATGTTTAAAACACTCCAGTCTGGATTGACTTCTTCGGTGTCGGTAAAAACAGAATCTGTGTCTTTAACCGTAGGCGTTTCCTCCTTTTTCTTTCCAGACAAAACACTGAATTGTTGTGTCCACAGCGACATATCGGGCTCTGAAACTGGCCTCTGTTTAGCGGTGACACCGTTGTTAGGATCAAAGGATGGTCTGCTTGGGTCATGCGATACAGTGCGGAGGACACCCGGCTTCTGGAAAACACTACTTTTTTGCTCAAACCCAAACTTGGCATCATTGAGGATGGGGTTCCCCATTATTCGTCGTTCTGAGAGCACCACCATATGCAGGGGTCCTTTGCAGCCACCAATCAGCTGCACCACAGTTTCGTGAGAAGCAGCGGAAACGTCAGCTCCATTGATGGCCATGATTCGATCTCCTTGTCTGAGTCCCACCACAAAAGCAGGACTGCCCTCCATGATGCCACTCAGCAGACACGGTTTCTGTCCTGTAATAGTAAAACCATATCCAGCCCGACCCCGGATGACCTCCACATCCCGGAGTTCACCAGTTGCGTTCATATCCAGACGCCTCCTCGCACCCTCAGGCTGCCCTTGGATCCTCATTTTAAGTCTCAAACAGAAAACCTTGAGATTGCCACCACTACTGTATTGTTGTCATCCTGCAATCAGATGAAGAGGGGGAAAAAACACCTTAGATTTCACAATTACCATGCTCAAGCCCAAACATTTTAATCAATTTGCTAAAAATAAAGAGAGAGAGAGAAAAAAGATGAATACTAGCAGAAAATCGCTAAAGCTACACCTATATTTATTCAACACTCATTGAAATTTATTTATATGGTCACATAAAACAAGTATTACAATAATTTTATCCATCACTAAATATGACTTACATTGACGACTGTAATCTCAACATTATTCAACCCTCTGCTTAAAATCACTTGTAAAAGTTCATACTTGTAAATCCGGTGCAACCAATCACATGTGTGAGACAGAACACCTTGAACTGATATTTCACTTCATACTAGAAATATGGATAAGACAAAAAGCAATGTTCCAAACCGTTCAGAGAAGAGATTATTGTCTCAAATAAGTTTATAGAAAGGCACGCATAATTGCATGGCATGCCATCTTGTCTTTCCCATTTTTTTTTAAAAAAAGGCATGAATTAAATTTATATAGATCTCAAACTAAAATAAATATGCACAAATTTCTAGAAACACCTTATGTTAGTACATAATCTTTTGTGTGGACCCTGAGTTCAAAAATTTGTTTTTAAAACATAAAATAACTTACTCACGTGTACCCACATCTAGCTTAACCTAATTTCATGCTTCAATTTGCTTGCTAAATAAAAGCTAACAAAATTTGAATCAATCTTGCTTTACCAATTATCTGTCAGAGATGTAACAGGTGGATCTTTCATGCCCAAACACAACTTTTATTACTCGCCCTGCTTCACCCCTACCTCCCTGGCCCTTGCCTGCCCCCCTCCCACTAAACAGAGCGCCAGCTGGCTTTTTACTCACCAGCACTTTAATGACAAACATACACTTTGGTTCAGCAAACCACTGTTATTTTTGAAATATCCCAACTTACCACAAAAGGACAGAGTTGAACTTAGGCAAAATGGCAGTCATATGTTTCTCTCTTACTACAAAGAAAGCATTAAAGCATCACAATTTTCATTACTTTCACGCTTTAACTAAAACCTGTACAGGAAAAAAAACAACGTATTGGCTTACCTGTTTCAGCGTTAAAAAGTTTCAATAAACCGCAGAATTTATGCGCACTCCTTGAAATAACTCCTTTAGTTTACGAAACTAATGCCAAACGTCCATGTTTTCTTTCGGTTTATTTCTTTTTATACTATTTACAACATTGTCCTGCCGTGATTCAGGGGTCCATATGGCTACTCGCAACAGCACCTCCTCCCTCGTGAAAATCACAAAGCGTCTTTGATTGTAACCATGACAGCGTAACGTCTCTCGAACACGTGACGCTTCCCTTTGCCCAATCACCATGGCTGTCACATTCAATATTCAAACGAGTGGAGCGACGCTATTGGCTGACACAGGCGGCAGTTGAAAATGTTAATTTTGCTCTGAATTTGATCACATTTTAAAACACAGATTGTATTTCAGCGTCATTTCTATCAGAACTTTTTTTTTTAAAAAGTAGTAAAAGTTACACTGAATTCTGCGGCAAACCCCAGTAAACGTAACGACGGAGTACATTTCTATAAAGTTCACAATGCAGAAATAAGGGTAAGTTATTTTACCCTTTTCCTAATTAAAACAATAAATAAAAGCATACGTGTTACCTGGATGTTTTATAATCCTGTCGCATTTAATTTTCATGCTAGTGGTCCCAGCTTTGCTCCACACTAACACCACGACTGTTGTGAAAATAATACCTTAGTGGTCAAAGGGCTTCAACGGTTGCACACATTGTTTTTCTACACATGTGCAGTGCAGCTTACGCTCCTACTTGTAAAAAAGGGAGGGACAGTGCTTATTTGAACAAATGTCATGTGATATCAGAGTTATCAGTCAACCAGGCCTGCTGATATACTTGGCTCCATTCATTATAGTGTGTGTGGGTGGGCACAGATATCATAGCTCTCTTTTAGAGTAAAAACACTGCTGCTTTTTAAGTAACAGACCTAATATACTCTGAAGAATAAGCTAAAACTGGGGCGCATTAGAAGGGATCACTAAGCATGTCATCTTTCACACTTCAAATCCAACAGCTAGAAAGTTTTTGGATTTTACGCATGCATCAAAAACTCTGGCAGTACTCTGTAAAAGTTTCTTAAACAGCTGGATATTCTGAATGTCTTTTCCAAGATGCAAACTTTTATTTTATTTTATTTTTAATTTTATTCCTTTTAGTAAGTTTTGGAATCCCTAATTATAAGCAATACAATACAGGAGAACAATACAATCCCATTTTTAAAAATATTTGGGGAAAAAGTACTTTAATTTGAAGCAATTTGTAAAAAAAAAAAAAAGAAAAAAATCTAAATCCATAGTTATTTTTCACAAAAGCACTAGCAGCATTGATGTTTTATATCAAACAAATAAGATGAAAAAAAGTATGCTTTTTTAGGTTGAGCAGAGTGTCTAGTTTTGCATAGTAAGTAATCGTTTGTTTGTTTTTTTATTTATGATTGTCAGATGTCTCTTCGGAGGTTCTTTACAACTGAAAAGACAAGCAAACGTGCAAACAACATATAGGTTCTTTTGCAATCCAGGTTTGGGGTCAGCATGAAAGGGCAGTTGCGTCTGTCACAAACCGAACCAAACCAAATACTAACTGGCTAGAATGACACTTGACAATGGAGAAGGGCCTTTTATGTGTAGGGTACTTTTTACACAGTGAACCACTACAAACAGGTAAAATGTTTTAGGAGACAATTGAGTGTTGTACCAGTGCCAAAGGGAGATCATACCAAGTGTTAACACCACAGAGTATGACACAAAAAGAGTATGACACAGTACCAGTCAGTTTGGCATAACTTGTAGAGCTGCACAGCAGTCTTATTAAAACTAAAGACACTGGACAAACGTTGAACAAAACATGAGGAAATGGTGGGAGCTGTTATAAGCGATAAATAATTCCTAGTGTTTCGAGACAAAATGAGTCACTAGACTAAAATAAGACAGAAGCAGACCCTATTTTTCTTGCTATGTTATTTTTGTCATGGAGTTCAAGTATGAAACTAACAACAACAACAAAACACACAAATAGACTGCAACAGGTGGAACAGTAATTAAAAAAAAGAAAAGTTGCTAACAAGTAAAATAATAATGGAAAGATTACTTAAAAAATATGTTAATTAAATAAATACATAACTGATACTCGCCAGGGCAAAGGTGGAAGAGATAAGAAACCATGTACCATGACAGGGAACATTTAGGTGCAAGAATGAAAATGAGTGTAAAAGCAGCCAAAGGGGACGCAGACTTTTTTTTGGGAAGTACTCAGTTTAAACTAAAAAAAAGTTTGACTTACTGAAGAAAAACCTAGTTCTGAGACTGCTTGAGATGTTAGCACAGTCTGTAACCGAAATGAAGTTACACATAAATATTATTCATTTATATTTATATGAATCAATGAAAACTGTCATGTTTAGCAGTTCCTTTCAAAGCAAAAGAGAAAAAAAGGACAAAAATAGAAAAAAATTGACTTTTTGAATAAGAAGCGCCATGAAAGCTTTAATCAAACAAAAACACTCACAGCGATCTGAGTGAGACTCCGCTGTGCAATATTGAGGCACCAATGCTAACTGTAATTATATCTAATCTGATGTTTGCAAGGAGGAATTTCCCACCAAAATCGCATTTTCAAAAGATTTGAAAACAAATCTTGACTCCAAAAAGAATTTGTGTTGGTTCTTCTTTTCTCAAAGCGCTTCCTTCAATGCCGGTGAATTCGATTTCTGCCTCATGATGTTGCAAATTAGCTTGTGTTGCTAAAGGACAATCCTGATATGTAATTACAAAAGCCACAGCGAACAAAAAGGCAGGATTTCAAAAGACTGTTTGTAGTTATTTTAATTGGATACTTGGCATGTAATTGAGAAATATTTTACACAACTAGTTCTAAGCTAAAAAAAAAAGACTAACTATATTGTAACCCAACATACAGTGGATGCTAAAATTTAAACAAAGTCCTTTTAGTTCTTTTAATCATTGTTTTCAGGCACCCCCACAGAGTTGGTGAAAGTATCTTTTTTTGGTAGTCCTTATCTGTGGTGTGATAACAGTTATTGTCTAATTTGTATGTAATACTGCAGGTGAGACATGGAACGAAAGAACCTGCTTTTCCTATGAGCGTTGGGAGATTCCGTGATTTTTTATTTTTTTTTTCCCGCCCCTTTCACGGTTTCCCTGGATCTTTTGCCCCGCTCTGACTCCAAACCGCTGACGCTGAGCTGGGGAGCTGTACCATTTTCTCCAGGAGGTTCATCATCCTCTCCTGCAGCTGCAGACACTGGACCTGCAGGAGGTTCTGTTGGTGCATGGATCGTCGGAGCTCCCGGCACGTCTCCTCTATCGCCTGGCTGGACTTCTTGTGCTGCTGGAGCATGGCCTGCATGACCTGCAGCTTCTTCCTCTTGAGGGACAGGTACTTTCTGGCTCGTCTCTTCCTGGCTGAGACGGGGTGGGAGCTGAGGAGCGGAGAGGAACATCTATAAAGGTTTACAACGATTTTAGATTGGAATTAGGTTTAGAAGGAATGATTACCTGTCAAGAACATAGTGTGTTCTTTAAAAAGTAAAAAAAATAAAACAGACTAGTGACGAAAAATCTGTTGTAAGCCCAGTTAATAATGTTTGCCTATGTGAACTAGAAACCGTCCTAGAACTCATACTTAAAAACAGAATCCCTCTTACTGTAAAACCAGTTCAAAAAAACTTTTGCTTTCAGTTAATTTTGTCTCAGCCTTGCGCAAAAATAAAATGCAATGCAGAATTGATTAATGTCTCCAAATTTGGCAGTCACCAGGAGCAGCACTGTTTGCATGTCATGTGATGCTTATTAAATGTGTGATTGTTTTGGTTGGTTTGGTGCTGAAGATCACCAAAACCTTCAAACACCGATGATTAAAAATGAGCAGGCAGCTGTCAAGGTCCAACGTTTCATTACTGTGGACATTCTTGCATTGTTTTGCTGTGGGGCGCTTTAGATGATTAAAAATCCAATTTAAGTTTGGGTTTAGTTGGGTGAAGGTACTTGTTCACCACCAGCCTTTAAAAAGGCATTTATTTAGTTTGTATTTTACTTAACTTTGCTTGATTATTTATTTATCTCTATTTTATCTTATTTCTTACATAGAAATAATTACACAATTCATTTATATATTAGTATTTCATCTGTAATTTAGTGATTCTCTGTGATAGTTAATGTTTTATCATTTATTTGACTGTAATGTTACTTTTATTCTATTTGGCTTTTATATCAAATATCTTGATCTTTGGCTTCCTAGAGGTAATGTGTGTTTTTCTTAATTAATTTGTGACTAAGTCAAACAACTCAATTAAAGCAAAAAAAATAAAATAAATAAATAAATAAATAAAAAATAATTTTTTTTCTCTTAAAATGGTCAGGTGGGAGGCTAAAATTGAGTGTAAAAGCAGCTAAAGTTTAAAGACGCATCACCAAAGGACAAATCATCAAAATAACAGTGGAAACATACAAGAAAATGTTATACAGTTGCAAGAGGAGTTGCAATACCAATAGAGGGCATAGCCTCCATTTTTATTTTTATGATTTATTTTTCCGAAATTAATACTCATTTTTTTCATGCCTGCCTCACTTCCTGCCAGAATCATTTTAAATCTAAGTCTGCCAGAGGTTAAAAAACAAACAAACAAAAAACAAATAGATACAGTTATTTCAGTTATTCTAAGTCCTAATGAGTATTTTTCTCAAGTGTGGCATTCAAATCCAAATCCAAAAAATAATAACATAACAGTACGGCAACAAATATTGAATATAAGTAACAAACAATTACAAGCAGCATATAGTTGAAAGAGCCTAAAATGTGTTGCGTCGCCTTACGATAGAAAAGCACGCTTGTACGCGGGTGTTTGGTTTTCCTGTTACCTGGAGCCCAGCATGTGCTCGCTGTCTGAACTCAAAGAGTCCAGCTCCTGCTTTATCTCCATCTCATCTGAGGAGCCAGTGTACTCTGGCAGGAATCCAATCACGCCCTCCTCCGACTGGTGGGACAAGGGGTTGTCTGTGGACTGGGACGAAGTGGAGGGACCGGCGGCCGAGGCCTGAAACTCCAGCGAGTTCACCCTGCCGTTCTCCAGAGGCTTGGAGAGGATCTTCTCGATGGCCTTGTAGTAAGGCCAGTCCGGCGTCTCCCCCGATTCGTTGGCTGTGGCCTTCAGTCTCCTGTAAGAACAAAGAAAGCGGAAGGATTATTACTTTTTCTTTTTTTGTTTTTTTTACTTGTCGGGCAACATCTGGACCTGTGGAGTCACAGCTGCTGGACATGGAAGCACTTGCCTGAACTGGAAGGACATGTTAGTGATTTTCATCTTGATCTCCTCTTTGAAGCGCTGCTCTCCGGTGAGCTGGAAAAACCTCTGGGACATCTTCTCGTAAACCTTGGCGTTCCTCTTGCTGGTTTTCAGCTCGTTGTGGAATTCCTCCCACACGTACAGGAGGGCCTTCATTTCGCCGTCGGTCCAGTTCGGGGCCCGCCTGTGTTTCTCGCTGTGGCCTGGCATCAGGTAGCTGAAACTATCGTCCACTGCCATTTTGGAGTTGGCTTCCTTCTCTCTATGTCTCTCTTTTGGCCTGTGCTGGCTGTGGGTTTCTCTCTCTTTTTCTTTCTTTCTTTCTTTCTTTTCTTTTTTTTTTTTTTGCAAAGATAGGAGCTTTAGAGCTTGAATTTGAAAGTCTTTTTACTGTTGTAAGGGCTGGGTTGAGTCTGCAGGGAAGGAGGGATACATGTGAGAGAGCATGCACAGCCACAGCCGTCCTGCCTGCCTCTGCCCTTCCCCCTAGCCTAGCTGAAAGAGGACTCAAAATGGGGCCTAAGGCAGGAGAGAAATCCGGTTAAAAGCTTTTAATACTGCGTGATGTCACCGTGACATCAAGTTGCCTTGGCAACGGTGAGAGAGGGCCTTTTTATCCTCCGAGCCCCCTCCCCCTCTCCTCGCTAACCACTCCCATCCGCTCTCTCTTTTTTGCCCTCCATTCTGCTCCACTGGCAGCACAAAAAGCTTTTAGCTGAAAGGCAGCAGTGTGAGCACACCAGATTGCTGACACTCTTGAAATATGAGCCTCGAGGGAAGGGAAGGGGAGGGGTGGGAAAAAAAAGGAGCAAAAAAGACTAGCGGCCACGAATGTGTTGTTTCCTTGGCAACAGGGCAATGGATTTGGTAGTCAGCCAACACGCTGCTCCATTTAAAAGCTTTTAATAATAGACAAGTCGTTTTGAGGAGCTGCGGGGAGGGCGGATTTTGCTGCATCTGGATTTGTGCAGAAAGACGAGGCAGACAAACAGTTCAGACCCTCACAAAAAGAAAAGGAGAAAAAAAAAAAGAGAGAAGCAAGTCGTTTCATTGGGGAAAAGTGTGAATCTCCGAAGGCTGGAATTTACAGGGAGAGACATCAGGCAAAAAATGGCAACATGTGGTGATCAACTGCAGAGAAATACAGCCTGCTGCCCTTTGTAATCAGCTTTCTTTGCACAGCTGTGAGTGGTGGACAATAGCGCCCTGCAGGAGGGGTTTGTCTGACCAGTTGAGGACCCCCCCCCCCCCACCGGCCTAGAGGTTTCTGCAAACCTTAATCTACTCTTTCACAATGCATTTCTTTCTCTCTTTGCAGTTCCTCCCGTTTCTTCCTCTACTTCATGTTGAGATACGCACCAGTGTGTCATTTTCTGCATCTCTTTTCCCCTTCCTTTGCTGTGTCTTGTCCCCCTTTCTCCCCCTCCACCAAACCATAAAAGAGCGGAGACAGAAGAGCGATGCAGTAATGGAAGTCATCCGTTATCACTTCATCTACATTAGTGCCACTAGTTGCTGTCGGTCCGGCTTAACCGAGGAGTGGCCCCATTAGATCCTTTAACCCATCTGCTTCTCTTTAACCCAGCAGACGGGCCTGGTGCTTCTTCTTCTTTTTTTTTTTTTTTTAAACTCCTCCACATACTGAAGCATCACATCTGCCACTTAAAGCAAAGCTCTGTCGCTGCAGAAACGAAGGAGAAATGGAAAGTTGATCTGAAAGGTTTTCAGCGTGAACCCTTCTGGATCATCATCAGAGCGACAACATTTCTGGAACTGGCGCTGAAGTGGCCTACGTGTGCTGAAGCGCTCACAGTTTCTGTCGCGTCGCTGTCACATTTCATCGGGTGACTTGTTTCTTTTCCAACGCTGACTCTTCTTCAAAGGCTGGGGACCTTTATAATTGTGTTTAGTTGCTTCTGTAAATTCCTCATTCATTACGGTGGAAGTAATCCCACCAGCTAATCCAGAAACCAGACTAATCTGCAGATAAACTGCTCATCCTGAGAGGAGGAAGTCAGTATTGTGAATGATCTACATAATCTAGCCATTTGCTGTACAAGGCTTTACATTTTTCATACACAGCAACTGATTTAGCAGAGACTACCACGTTTTTTTTTGTTTGTTTTGTTTTTGGTTTTTATAAACTAAGAATGATAAAATGTGAAAATTCTCATCCTAAGAAAAGTCAAGTAATGATCTTGCAAAGTAAATTTAAATGAATTTCTGATGGCTTAGTCAGGTAAGCGTTTTGGTTAAAGGGGTCTTCTCCTAACCCCGACCCACCATAAGCAGCTTTATCGTTAGTGATTGTCCCATTCTCTTTGCACTCAGATCTTACAGAAAAACAACAGGAATGCCTCTTGAAGTCAGAATATTTCTGAGCTCTCTGAACAACCCCGCATTTTGTGTCCACTATAGGTGCCATGCGTATAGCATGCTTATAAACCAATATAAACTATTTGGTCAAATTTCTCACGGTTTGTGTCTTATTACACCAGCGTTCAAGGGTAGTGCCTAAAAAAATATTTGTGAACATGTTCTTTTTGTTTGCTTTAATGCATAAAATTGAAAGAAATACATTAATATGCCCTTTCATTACCAATAGCTTTCAGCACAATACTTGCAACAAGAACGCTCACGTGAAAGGTTAAGTTTGGTCAAATCAACAAGTCTGAAAAGCCATCTGGGGTTTTACCAGATAAGAATCTGTAATGCTGTGGTCTTGCCTCTCTTTCATAGATGAGTCTAAGATTAATGTTTTGCAAATAAACACTAGGGGTGTGCTTTGGGTTAATGAATACCATGTAAAAAAGACCTAATCGCCACGGTTAGGCACAATGGAGGGTCTATCATCATGCCATTGCTCTCCCAAAGACCAATGGAATCTTGTTATAGTGCCATGACATTTTAAATGGAAATCTGTAAACCTTTGCCCCAAAATTCAAAATGGGTCATCACAAGGTTAACTAGCAGGGTGAAGAACCAAAGCAAAGGGTTGGGTGAAAAATCAAAGATATGGGTTACATACAAAATCCACTTTCTTCCATAAATATCTAGTACTTCCATACTGGAAGTGTTTACAATTAATCTCCTCAAGCATACTCACATTTGGACAAAAATGAAGATAAACCACGTCAGACTTCAGTTTGCTCTCTTAGAAAACAGTTTAATTCAAATCTGCACGTAAAACACATACTTACATAAAGTATCATAAAGTATAAATGTTGACCCACATCAGTATAACCCAACGCACCTCCAACATACCTCACAGTAAAACAGTCCACTTAATGCAAACTGACTTTGGCCAAAACCGAATCCGCATCATGATAGTCGTTTTGCACCTTCTTATGATTAAAAAGCGAACGTGACAAAAAATAAAATAAACAACATTGACCACATTCTGTAGTGTGACTAAAGGCTGGTGTCTTTTTTGTGTCTTAGACACACAAAAACCCATGAGATGCAAACGACCTTGTTTTCTTCTGCTGCTAAGTAGCTCTGTGCAAATCTGATGGCAGGCAGAGGGTTCTAAAATTTCAATCCTAGCTTTTTGGTGAATTTGCTCCTCCTCGTGGGACTATGAATGAATCACGGCTTTCGTCTTTTAGTCCTGAACAATAAAACACAGAATGCTTTTAAAAGCACACCTACATTGAGGAACAAATAATTAGGGAATGTTCACTTGTGAGCTTATCAAATACAAAATCCTGAAAATTGAGGTTCATGAAGAAAGTGAGTCTTGTGTACACCAGCACACTGTCGGCCCGAGCCAATAAAACAGTGAAACAACGTATAAAATAAAATGGTACATAAAATATAAAAACAAGAATGAGTGTAGCCAACATCATATATCAAGTATTTGTAATATACAAGAATACATTTATAAATCAGACCAAAAAAAAGGAATGCAGTTCTGAAAAAGTGCCACTAGAGGTCAGCAAATATCCATGCTCAGATATCCCGTTAAACATTTGATTTAACTCAAGTTAAAATGTTTTGCTTTGTTGACTAAGACTGAAAAAAACATAAAAGAAAAAAACAACAACATTTACCTTCATTTAAATTCCTCTCTGAGTCCAGCAAAGCAGCAACAGTGGTAAACATGTCAAAAATTACAAAAAAAAGAGAATAAAATAACCTCAGTTACATTCTCATCATGCCTCTCTCTTACGAAGTCTCTCAGTAAGAAATGACAGATCATTTTTAAACTACCGCGGACTTGTATAAGCCTTGCGGCCTTGTCACGTTTTCAGCATCAGAACAGCAAAAGAAATCTGCCTCCGTCGTCAGAAGCTGAAACTATTCCTGCAAAGTTTCTTTGAACAGCTGCTAATTCACAATCAATCTGTTCCCTTTGTCAGAAAATAGCTCAGAGAACTCCGTCATCAGTCTCATTATGTCAGGCCGTTTGTGCTCCAAACGTCTGTCGGCTCAGTCTCTGGTTAGGCACTCCTCCTCGGTGATGCCCTGAGCCCTCAGCTCCTCCAGCACGTTGTCCAGGTGGCCCGGGTCGGGGTACCCGTGGCCCGTGAGGTTGGAGCCGAATTCGGTCTTGTGGTGCACCTCGTTCCAGATCACCGTGTCGGACTCGCCGGTTGTGCTGGACGTGCCTACGGAGAAGATGAGCCTGCGGTCCCACGCTACCAGGAGGAGTCTGAGAACCTGAGCGAGGAAATTAAAAGTGAAACTTGCTCACTGGGTAATTACTGTTCTGGTAAAGTCATAAGGAACAGGACATGTTTATTTACCTTGCGACCCTTCTCACTGTCGGGGAGATAACAGTGTCTGGGGAAACCACGCGCTGTGAACGGCTTTCCTGGATTTGGGTGCTCAGGGCCCTGAAGTACACAACATCCCCAAAGTAATAAGCACTAAAATCCCCTCTTCTGCTTACATTTCTGCTTTTCAAGTATGTCCCGACTCTCACCTGAATGCCAGGCGGGATGTTGTAGATTATGCGGATGGTTTTGCAGTCGGGATGTCCCGGCAGCGAGTGGGGGATGACGTGGTACTCCATTTTGCCTGGGGGCTGGTTGCCCGTCTTGACCCCGTAGATGGTCTTGCAAGTGGGGCACTGCAGGCTGCCGTCCTTGTTGCCGTTGTTGTACATGGCAACAAGACACTGGAGGTGATACTGGTGACCACACTGTGCCAGACGGCCCACTGACTCGGCCCGGGAGATGCCACCCACGCCGGGGCCCTTGTAGCCCGAAGGTCCTGCCAGGGCCTCCATGCAGATGGTGCAGTCCTGACGAGGAAAGATGAGTCAAGTTTGTATTAGGAATCCATCCATCTTTGTCCATTTCATTATTTCTGGAGACATTTTGATATTTTGTGACTCTACAATCACAGATGTCAATGTATTTTATGAATTCATAACTGTGTTCCCTGATTATGCTGTGAGTTTGGTAAAACCTCTGAGGCTCTCAACGCACAGCTGTACTGACATTGAGGTCACATTACGCCCAGGTGAACTTACTACTTGTTGTACTTCTTAAAGGAATTATTTGCAGTAAAAACTTTTCCAGGGTATTCAATGAAAAGGTGGACTCTGCTCTCTGTTTACAGTTTGCACATGCTTGGCGTAGGGGATACACCAGACATGTCAGAGAGGAATCCCCCAAAATATATCATCCTCTCTATGAAACATGGTACTGACTGCATCAGGGATGCTTATCTTTGCAAGGGACGGGACGTTAATTAGAAGATATATAGAGCTAATCTCAGGGTAATCCTAAAAACAACTCAACATGTCACCGACTTAAAAATTACTCCAATTGTGGCAAACTTCTATTACCTTTTAAACAATTAAAGTACACGAAGTCAGAACAAACCAAAAATACATGTTTAACACAAGGCAAACTCACCTCCTCTGGAGGATTTCGGACTTTCTGAAGGTAACGCTTCACCACTTCCTCTGGTGTTTTGCCTGTGAGAAAAAAACAACAAAGATAGACGAAGCTTATTATAGGTTTTGTCAGTCAAAAACAAGTCAAAAACAAACACCGCAGCACAAGCTGAGAGGCCCACCTTTTCGGGCTTGCTTCTTTGTGGTTTTGCGGCAGCTCTGGCTCAAGCCAGGCACAGGTTTGATGTCGCTCTTGCTGACAGGTGGGGGGTGGAGTACCAGCTTAGGAGGGCGTGTGAGGCAGACAGGAAGTCCCGCAGCACTCATCAGGATGCCCGTAATACCTGCGAACAGCCAGTGAAACGAGGTTACATTTATCCTGCCTTCGAAATGCAGTACCTTGCGAAAGTAGCGATGCACCTTCGACCTTTTATCATCTGTACGTCTTATTTGTCAGAAGTAGTTCATAGTTGTGAAATGGATGGAAAATTACATATATTTACCATTAAAACTCCAATAACTGTGACATATTTGTGTAATTAATTCCCTTGATTCAATATAGTTTTGGTGTACGTTCCAGCTCTGCACATCTAAAGACTGTCTCTCCCAGACAGATTCAACCGAATACAGCAAATTTCACAGCTTACCTCCTATTATAATTTGGCTTTACATCTGGACTTTGACTAGGCCACTTTAATACGTAAATATATTTTGAGCGAACCCATTCCATTGCGTCTGATCGTAGCTCCTTCCGTATATTTGCTTTGTCCCCTCTGTGTTTTGTGGCAATCAGCAAACATAACTGTATATGGAACTTCATATAGGTTTCTATTAACAATAACTTTCCACTTGCCATTCCACTTCATAATTATCTCACTACTACAGGTTTTTTTTTTGTTTGTTTGTTTTTATCAAAGCAGTTTAATGTTTTTTGATGAGGCTGTTTGTTTATTTTTACCTGCCAGGGCAGGATGCACAGGGCTGGATCCATTCAGGTTCTTTACTGGAACTGTTGGCACTCTGAAACACGAGAAAAACACAAACTCCTGTTAATCCGCAGACACACAGCTGCCACAGAAGGAAGCCACATGACCGACTGGCCGGGTCAGCTCAGCACAAGGCCGAGCCGTCAGATTCTGATGAGTCACATGTAAACAGGTAGAGCTGCAGCTGACTGCAGCATATGCTCGCTTCCGGTTCAATACGTGTCACCAGGTTAAGAGGCTTTTTGCCGAGTCATGTGGAGGCAGGAGCAGATGCTGCGTGTTAGGACTCGACATACTGTCCTATAACTCATCCAGATTTACCACTTCAAACTGTTTAGGGCTTAACAGTCTGATCAAACCCTTGGCTGATTGAGATGTTACTGAAAAGGACTTAATATATGAACCATTATTTAATAAAAACCCAAAACAAATCTTGTACTGAGCGACATTAATCATCAGATTAAACATTTGCCAATCACAGCGAGACAAACTTTTAAGTAAGAAAACAAAATCTGAATCTCCTAGCTTTGATTTGTGTTTAACTTACATCATAAGCATGATAAGTCCACATAAGCATCTCTTTCACTGCGTCTGCTCAATACGAGGTGAAAAATCCGCGCAAATCTGCAATGTGTCTCACACAGTCTGCGAGGAACACCAGCTGTCCCGTCTGAGGCGTGTACTTACGGTCTGCCATGTTTAATAACAGTCATCGTCCTAGCTTCAATGCACCAAAGAGTCGAGATGTTCCAGCAACAAAAGTCCAGTCGTGGGACTGTTTGTCTTTCTTTAACGCGGTTCGTGAACCACCTCTGTCTCTGCTGCACTCTTCCTCCGCTTGTGTGCTGCTGTCTTACTTCTCCCCCCCTGCTTTTAAAGGGCTAAGCCACCTGTTCCCATCTGTTGATTGAACTCCATTTAGAGGCCAGGGATTGGCAGCGGGAGGGGATTACCTGTGAATTATCACGTCACTCTGCCAGGCGGCTGAAGGGCTGGCAGGTAGAAGCTCAAGCAGCAGCATTCAACGTCAAAATCGACACAGATGTAGACGTATTTCATCGCTATAAATGAAGACTGAATGTGAAATATATCTGGGGCTCATAGATATTAGGCTGTAATCATAAAATGAGTACTGTTTGCCTCAATTTATGTAGCTTTTTCGTTAAGTGTCAGCTGTCCTCTATAATTTTTATGCAATCTGTCAAAAACAAACGTCTGCTGGAGGAAAATATACATTTTGAACGTTAGAAATGTTTAAAAACTGTCTGTCTTAATTTGTGTGCATAAAGTAATCATAGGTATGGAAGTCAAACTGTTATGTTTTTGATTGTTTTTATTGATTGATTTGAGTTTTTCCAAAGAGAATTGATCATAAAGCATAAAACAGGAATGACTTTTAAACCTGGTATTGGAAGGTCAACTTTCCATACATAATCAAAGTTATATATATATATACTGTACAACATGTTTCACTCAAGCCTACACTTTACGTAACCATTAACATGCTTCTGGCATAACTCCTGGATGTTTTATCATTCCTCACATCAGAAATACAAGAGCTAATTTTAAAACTGATGATTTCAAATTTCACAGAACTGGTTTCCAAGCAGGTCCAAACGGATCTGAGTCCGAAAAGAATAAAATTATTCCTAAACTAGTGTGTTTGAGATCCTTGTTCCTTGACTGGAAGTATACTTGGAGGAAAAAAATATGGCTTCATCCAATTAACTGATGTAACATTGATTTGGGGGAAGAAAAAAAACAAAAAAAAAAACTCCCTGTGCTGTCCAGTTCCAATATAGGTCAATCTGATTACACACTGTCACTGAATGCTGTTTACCAACAACGCGTCTATTGACTTCTTCAGTTTGTGCCCCTTCCTTACGTTACCCAAAAAGCACATTTTGGTGTCAGGCGGGAAGATGTGAGTGATGTGATCGGAACATTAAGAGAAGAGGCGAGAAAATAGGAGAAAGGAAAGGAGGATAAAAAGAGGTGGAAAAGCATGTCACCTAGTCACGTTTGCCTTGATCCTGAGCTAATCTTGTAGCATTAGGGCAGCCTCCATCTGCAGCAGTGGATGATGACAAACGCACAAGCTGCCGTATTTGGCAGCAGATGCTTTTTACAGATGCAAAGCTCATACCTCAAACTGAAGGGGATAAACTCTGGCAGCAGGAGCAGAACAACCAATGGGAGACAAACGATGGACGAACGTCAGACACGGCGTAGCGAGAGAGCAAAAGTGTGTGCAACAGGTGCAGCTTTCGTCACTGTGATAACCTGTGACGCTGGAGACCCCTCACCCCCCCCCAGACTTAAACGATTCACTTACAGACCATCTGTTTCATTTCACTGCAGTACTGTCTCCACCAAACCACATTTGAAACGGAGTTCGTTTTAAACCGCTACCCTTTACAATGCATCCAATCCGAATTCACCAATCTTGTAAATTGAATCAAGGTCATTTTTCATTTTGCTCGAGTTAACTCCAAGCAATGCAAGCAAGGGCAACCACAGACATAATAGATTAGAGGAGCTGCGCTCCATAGTGCTGTGAAATCAAAATGTGATTTGTGGAGTGAGTTTAGCATGTAAAACAACAACAACAATAAAAAAAACAACCTCACTGCTCCCAAGCGCTGCACATTATGCCCTCCTTTAAAAGATAACACATGATTTTGATAACTGATGTGCAATCAATTTCTTGAGGAAGGAGAAGATAGTATTTTTGGTTCAGAATCTCCTTACATCAGGTCGACAGTGAGCATCCACTGCGGTACGCCTAAAATATGTGTGTATTGTTTTTAATTTCGACAATCTTTCACAAACTGTTCAATTTCCGTATGTTTGCAGCCCAGAATTGACGAGATAAGAAGCCACGTAAAAACAACCTCGAATGCAGACGACGCTAAATTCCCATTGAAGGTTTACGCTGGAAAAACGTCAATTTTCACAAGTCCACTGCATTTGCAAAACAATTACTATGTATTTATTTATTTTTTCTATTGACTATAAAGCAAAATACAATGGAACTTGAAAGCTATGTTTCATTGTGTTCCAAGTCAACAGAAAACCAGCTGTGAAATAGAGACATAACTAAAATAATTTTGTTTCGCTTAGTCATTGGTGTTACTTCTCTATATTTGAGGCCTGTGACCCTTAGGTGTGAATCTCACTTTGTAAGATTCACACCTAAGGAGGACGGGTGTGCTCCTCGGTCCAAAAAGGAAATCTGCACATATACTTTATTTTAGTTTGTCTTATGGACATTTCTGAGTTTTTACGTATATTTGGATTTGTTGACACCATATTTCCAGTCTACTCTAGAAATCAAATCTTAGTAAAGCTCATTTATGGTTGTAAAGTAGCAAAAAGTGCAAAAAGATCCAGGGGTACGAATATTTCTGTAAGGCGGTGTATTTATGCACATTTTGGTCAACGAGTCCCTTTTCATTTCAAAACCAGCTCCACCACAAGAGAATGTTACTTTGAATTTTGTGTTTAAGTTAATCTCTTGATTTAATCATATTAAAACAATGAGAATATTGAGAGGGTTGGACTATTACTAAAGAATAAACTTAAATATGTTCCAACGATCCGTATTGCCATCCTGGAAACAACTAAGGCTTAGAAATGACACAAACTATGGATTTAAAGAGTTAAGCCTCTCCATCCACCTCAGGTTCTACAAATAGAGAAATAGAAACAGTGAGTGCTGAATACTGGAGTGACGGGATCGCCCTTTATCTGTGACGTGCCACCAGGTTTTACCGCAGCAGCAGGTTCGGCCATCTGCTGCGAAGGCGGACACTCTCACCTGCGACGATTACAGTCGCAGGTCACCACACAGTGAGCCCGACATAAAATTCACAGATTATCTGAGGTAAAAAAATATTAATCCCCATGTTTTTTGTGTGTGTGTATTAAGCCGCTCTGTGGCTGTGAAAGTGGTGTGTCATCAGGGCTGTTTTGGGTAATGCCAGGCTTCGTGAAAGTCGGGTCACTGTGCCGGGCCACAGTTGGATTTGGTCACATGGGAATGATTCTCTGCATGAGGTAGTGTCTCATTTATGATTGCAGCTGAGGCAACTTCTTCTCAAAAACCCACGAGCAGAAAACATGGATCTGAATAATGCCGAATGAAATTGAATAATTTATTCGCTGCCCTCCATTTTCGTTTAATTTTGCAGCTGTACATTATTTATAAATATGTTCTAGTGGAAGACAACATTTGGTTATATTTGAAATCAGATTACATGGAGGTAACAGAAATGTCAACATGAACAACCCAAGCAGCAGGAGCCTTAAACAGGGAAACTGATTTAAAACAGTAGCTAAAGTGAGACGACTAACCAGCGCCCCCTGGCTTTGGCACTTGGCAATAGCGGTGTCATTCACTTTACACCTGAAAATCACCTTATTACAAAGACGTCGGGTTATTCCTTTTTAACAGTCGCGCTGCGAAAAAGGAAGTTTGGGACAATAAATCATACATCCTATTTTTTTAAAATGACATCTGTTCCCAACTCAAATTTTCAAAGTTTTAAATTCCTTTTTTCTTTTTCTTTTTTTTTTTTTTGTTTGACACGCAGAAGTTTACTGTGAATTTATGACCAATATTTCTACAGTGGTCAGGCTTTAAATATGATAGTTAGAAACATCACAGACGATGGGTGGATAGGCTGGTGAATGGGTGACACTTAGACAATGGAATACAGCATAAAATCCAGAAAAACAACTTTTTTTTTTCAAATAGGTGGAAACAGACGGTCAGAACACTGTTTGTCATTGTTTACTTTCTACATGAACTGCAGAACCACGTCCATTCAGAAAACAACTTAATTGAACACACTGTTTTTCTATGGATTTATGTCTGTTGCTCAGTGCAGCTTTCTTCACAAATCCACTTTACTGTTATGTAACAGTGAACTGTTGTCAAGGGATGAAGCAGACAAACAATAATCAATAATACTGGACTGTGGGAATGCCCTTTGCACACTGACTGGGAGTAGATTCAAAACTTTAGCAGTGTTGAGTTTTTGTACATAAATCAAGTCCATAGGTACAAAACCTTTTTGTTTACTGGCGTAAAATGACAGGGAAAGTGGAGTTAACAATCCTTGACCCACAGCCAAGCCAAGCCCAGGGTACATTGAAATAAATACAACTCAAACAAAAACATCAAGACAAACCTAAATCACTCCTTGTTGTATTTGGCTGAAAACTTATGCTGTACAGAAATATTAGGTACACAAAAAATTGTTGATCCTGGGAGACCCATGAGATGGCCAGACAATTCTGATAAAAAATAAAAATAAACTTTTAGGCAAATTTTCCAAAATATGCGTATCTACTTGCAAACCTTACTGTATGCTGGTTTTATATTTAGTGTTTAACCTTTTTGTTATCTTTAGTTCTATTCAAGCATTTTTTTTTTGAGCGGTTTCATTACTTGAACATTTGCATTGCAAACGAGAGCAAACCACTTGTGCGAACTCGGCTCCTTCAACATGAATGGCCATCATTGTTTTTGCCTGGATATGAACAAGCCTGCTGAACTTTGTCTCAAAGATTAAACGCTCACAAATCCCAGTGAGCACCGATGCAAGACGCTGTGTATAAAGGACTAATTAACAGGGAATTCCTTTAATTGTAATTCCTTACATGACCTGCTGTTTCTCTGAGCTCCCTCAATTTTAATACACAGACAACTAACCTGATAAAACACCGTCAACAGAATTCTGCTTTGTGAATACGAATTTAATGCCTAATTTTATTCCTAGGGTACAGACTATACTTTTACATACAGTCTGTTTGTGCTGTGATCATAATTCATAGGCATTCTTTTAAAATGCACATCTTCTGCTTACATACGGCTGCGATACGATAATTTTATCAGGAAAGTTGAGAAACAGTTTTTTTCTTGTTATGAGCAACTCATTTCACAGGAAACAAAACATCTACTTTTAAATCAGCATCGCTTACTTTAAAAAAAAAAAAAACCTTGAATACTTTTGGAACTTGTGAAACTTCACAGTTCATGAGTTTTATAAAAGAACATCCCAGTGAGTTTGTTTATGTCTTAAATGGGATTCAGTGATACAGAAGCGATGAGGGTAAATAGTTTGAGAATCCATAACTCGCATTTTCAATTTCCTGAACAAATCATTTCACGACCCGGATCTTCTCCCAAAGCAGTTTTCTTGAGCATAGATTAAAACTGTACCATCTAAACAGAGAACATACTGTATGCAGCTGAAACCATATATGTATAAAGAAAGAAAAAGAAAGAAACCATATGTTAAAGATATAAACAGTCATTTACTACAGGATGCTTTCATGATGTCCAATAAGGAAGCAGAGTGTTTGAGGCATTGCCTTATATTACATTGTAATTCCTACAGTTCACTCAAATGTTGCAAATTAATCTATCAGAAACTTCAGTAGCCATGGGTATTCCCAAATTATTTAAAGGCGTAGTAATCTTGGTGCATGTGAACAAAAATTATTTCTCTCTCTCTCTCTCTCTTTCTTTCTTACTCCCCTGACATTTACCAAATAGAAATAATTTAGGTAATTCTTGCTGATTTAAAACAGAAAATGTTTAGTGTGAGTTGATAAAAGACAGTGACAAAAAGGTTATGTGTCTTATAAACCCCAGAATGTAAATATCTGATTTTCTGCTGAAATTGTCTTTGTTTTGAGCAAGGACAAAAGTACAGCAGCCTTGTTTAAGGCCAGCTGACTGGCAGGGTGCAGTAACAGTAACAGGGGCGAAGCTTGTGCTGCTTTAAGCAACAGTGTCTGATAAAATGTTGGTCACTACAGCACTTTATCTGGCATCTTTTAAAACAACATTAAATCCTAGGAACAGCAAAGTGGAAAATGTTGCCATTTGTAAAACTGCGACATGGCAACACCTCGACATACCTTGATGCTGATAGCTAGCCCATGCTAGACACGATTCGCTAATTTACCAAAAACACTTCTGCAGTCTAGACTCACTCCTAGCAGCGTGTTTCTATAAACAAAATTGCATTTTGATCAAAAATGAAATGACATTTAATATACTTAAACTGTATAAAATTCTCAGTTAAAAGTATGTTGCAATGTTTTTAGGAAACACAGCTGCAAAAGGAAACCAAATTGGCCTTGTGGGAGTCAGGCTCAAATATTTTGTTCATGAAGAACCAAATTGTGCATGAAAACATACCAAAACACGTAAAGCAATCCATCTAACAATAAGTTACATACATAGCACAACCTCGCTACATTGCACGTTTTTCCTACTCACCCGGAGGCAATAAGTGCTCGCGACTGAGCCATGGCGATGCGCTGTAGGGCAGGACGACTCAGACCGGCGAGGCTGGACCGCGGCGGCAAGGGGGCCGCGCAGGCAGCAGCACCAGATGAAGACACTGGACCGAGAACACGGGCAGAAGGCGACGGCGTGCAGGTGGAGGCAGCTGTTGAGATGAGAGCCGGGGCTGGATTTTGCTGCGCGGGGGCCGAAAAGGAGACGGAGAGGGTGGAGGAGGCTGAGGTTTGAGGCGGAGGGATGGAGGCCGACATGGGAGCTGTAGAGGGCGGAGGAGGTGGCGGAGGAGGTGGTGGGAGAGGAGGAGGTGGGGGACGAGTTGAGGAGATGGAGAGGGCAGCAGTAGCTGGTCCGAGCAGGGAAAGCGAGTGTGTGAAGCTACTTCCAAACCCGAAGGTGTTACTGCCGATGCCACCAGCACCAATAACCCCCATCCCTCCTGGAACTCCCATACCAGTTACATTGTAACCACCAGTCGCCCCAAAACCAGAAGTCCTGTGAGGAGAGAGAGATCTTGACGACAGCGATGGGGGCCGGGGCAGAGTCAGAGAATAAGAGCTTCCTGGGATGGGGTAGCTGTTTAATTTGGGACTGGGTGGCTTAGTCTGCGGTGGTCTTCGGCCCAGAGTGTGGGCAGTCGACATTGTTCCTGCTTTGAGACTTAGCACCAACATACACTGCTGACAGGCGCAGGGTTGTCCCAAAGAAGTGATTGCCGAAGCGGGGAGTGCCCCGCTTGGGTAAGCGCTCCCATTCCCAATCCCACCGCTGCTCATCCTCATCCCCATGCCTACACCGGAAACGTCAACGCCGAGCAGTCCTCCATAGCCGGGCATAGACGCGGGTCCCCATGCGTGGTGGGATCTGGGTAAGGGTCCAGACACCAGTGGGTATGCCAGATCGGCGCGTCTCTGGATCCGTCGGCAGCGCTGCGTCTGCCCATTGATTTGGGTCATGCTTTCAAAGTCAATCAGGTAGCAAAACCCCAGCGGCGCCAGGTCCAGCCAGGGCTGCTGACGATCACGAGCTGCCTGGATGGCGATGCCCACCTCTGTGTCGTATGCTGTCCAACTGCCAGCGTCGTTCTCCCACTCCCACAACCAGCCTTGGCCTGGTGCTGTGGTGGGATCGTAGAAGCTACGTCGAACAGGTCGAAGGGTACCTGAAGCAAGAATCACACCACAGATAGCAGATCTGTATCTGTCAGGAAGATAATTTATTACTTCTTGTCACGGTTGGATGAACCCTACCTGTGTTGCACCATATATATTATGGTTGAATATTGGTGAAGTTGATTGTTATCACCCTTTTTTCCTCACTATTCTCTTTCTTTTCCATCCTCTGAATGTCAACAAAACTCTATCTGAGCTAAGAACTATATCTAGAGAAGACAGAATGGAAAGTGAAAAGTCCATCTGGCTACACATATTTTTAAAGATAACTTAATTCCATGGTGCCTGCAATATTTATTCTACCAAATATTGCAACAAGGTAATATTTTACACCTTAATATTACAGTGACTGTTGTCATTTAACAGATTTCACAGCTTTGTACCTTCAGCCTTTCTTTCTAAGGAGCCAAACGTTCTTTGAATGTTTTTAAAGTCTCGGTCTTGATCAATAGTTTTCTGAAGGTATTTTGATTTATTTGACTTTGTATTTTCACACAAGTTACAGTCTTTGTAGCTGATCGTCACCTCATAAAGTTCGATGTGTTCAAGGAACAAATATTTAACACACATTGATCAATATGTGGACATTTGGAAAACAAACAAAAAGCAAAATATTATTTGAAGGTTAAACATTTTACAATTAGGAGAAAATCCATAAAAGGCATTTCATTGGCCCTGAATGACGCAACTTCCTCTTAGATATTCAATAAATTTTCTGTGGGGATTATGTGTTCACTTGGTTGTAAATACCTGAACTTTCTCAAATTCCTCTTATTTGTATATTGATAGATTCAACAAGAGAAATGTGATAAAATACCACAAATCCCTCTGAGTATTGATTTTTTAAAAATAAAATGCTGAAAAAGTTGTCCAAAGCAGCTATTATTTTCTCTTCTTTATGAGAATGCCTCCCAATTTACTCAAATTAAGGGTAACATGCAGACAGCTCATAGCTACTCCACACATTCTCACTTGAAAAGGGTAACATGCAGACAGCTCATAGCTACTCCACACATTCTCACTTGAAAAGAGTCCATGCAGTGATGTTATCTCTCCTGACTACTAAACAAACAGCCTGGTGTTGTATGACAGGAGGTAGACACAATTTACTGCACTGCTATTTGCACTGAACAAGGTGAGTGTAGCCCTGACAAAAATCAACAACGATTTTATTTACTTGCTGTGAATCTGGGCAAACGTGTTGCCCCTGGTAACAACGCTGAGTGTTCTGGATTGTGACTTGCTGGAAGGCCTTGATTTGTTACAGATGGATGAGCTGGTGAGGTAGAAATGTTTGAATATACAAAACAGTTCCGTCATACGTGTCTGTGAGCCTGTGTTCTTGCTCTGTTCCTATCACAAGGTGACGCACGTGATCCTAAACAGTTTCATGATCCGAAATTAGGATAATCATCGAAGAAATCTGATACAATCAGCAGTACATGAATCTTTTACTCTGTCTTTGTCTGTGTGGATTTGCAAACTGCAGTCTGGCTTTTCTATGTTTCTTTTCAAGTAATGTCTTCCTTCTCACCGTGTGGCCTTTCAGTCCATGTTGGCACAGAATACGTTTCACTGTGGACAATGACACTGCTCCTTTTAGACCAAATACATCCACAGGCCTTCCTCCACTTAACTCAAATGGGTCAGTTTTCCTATCAGACGTGTCCAAAGCCATGACAACCTCATCACGACTTTTCTTCCTTGATTCTGTTTGTAAACTTCAGATTTTGAAGTCGATAATAAATCAATATCTGACACATTATTTCTCTCGTTACTGTTGCTTTTACCTCCAACATTATATTCTTTTAGGTTTTGTTTGCATGGGCCCTTTAAATCAGCACATCTCAGACTCAAATTCTTCAAAGAGTAATTGTAGACGGTGATGCATGTTGGCAGGAGAGGTCTCTTGTAGCGGTCTGCATTACAGTGAATTTGAAGAAGAATGGCTACAGAAGAATATTTCTTTATCAAAAATCTGTTTTTGTTTAACGTTTTTCTAATCATTCTAATTAATGGAGTTAAACCCTTGAAATATATCTGGCTGCGTGTCATAAACATGCATAAATTAAGTTCGACTTGCATATGAAAAATTAAATACATTAACTTTTCAGAGGGCAAACGCTAAATGTTTGAAATTAACACGAGGGTGTTATGTAATCTCATTTGAGGCCCATTCTTTAGTCAATTTCGTTCTCACATGGGCCCCATATGTAAATACTGAGTATTTTAAAGAAACTACTAAATAAAAAAGCAATGTGCGGAATTAAAATGCTGTTTACGCGTAAGGTTATGCAAATCATATGGAAACAAACCAAACAAGGCGTCAAATCATCAGAGGACAAATCCATGCAAGACAATTTTTCCAGGGAATCCAAACAAGAGCGTTACAAAGGGAAGAAATAAGAAAAGGCCTTTCGCGTCCATGTCACTGTTCCACCCAAAGTCGCTCTGCTCTGACTCTCACCTGTGTCTTGTCGGAATTGGTGCATGGAATGTAAATCGATGATGTAGGGCGAGAGGCGAGAGTCCACTTGGCCGAGGACCACGCTACCACACCGCGGGTCGCTCCGGATGACCGCCTCGATGTGGTGACATACAGCCGGGCTGTACGGCCGCCAGCGTCCGTGCTCGTTCAGCCATTCCCATACCACCACGGCGGATGCTAGTAACATCCTACTCCTGCAGACACAAAACACAAATAAGCACAATAACAGCTGGGCATTAAGAGCCGACAATGAACCGCGAGAGGTGTTGGCAGCGGTGGGGGTATTTAAAGACGCCCTGCAGCCGCCTCTACGTGCATCCTTGTGCAAGGCGGCTTTGCATCCATCTTGCAACCTAAATGCGTCCTCTGGATGCGGATATAAGCGCACATCGCGGAATGACAGTCCGTGCAAAGTGTACCTTCCATGTTTGTAGTCTGATGTATGCAGCAATCGGCGGGCCCAGTGTTTTTCCCTGGAGGAGACACAGAGGTTTTCAGGTTCCGAGGAGCCTGCTCGCAGGATGGTTGCATCTTACTCCCTATGCAGATGAGTGACGTCTGCTGAAATCATTTCTTTGGAACAGTCAAGTTTGGGTGAGAGAGGAAGACGCAAACTGATTGCACCAGCCCATGTAAATAAGCCACAGGTATATTCTGACTGTGATTGTGGAAAAAGCACGTTTATGTATCGGTGGATCGTCCTGATTTTCCACGACCATTGTCTTCGCCGTTAAGAGGAATTGCAGAACTGTTGCAAATATTATTGTGTGAGAACTGAGAACATTTGCTAAATTGATACTGTCGTTTTAATTGTACTAAGGATTTTCTTATTAGCTAATCTGTTATACCTCCATAAGGTAGCTCCATATAAAATAAATATCGCCCTCTTTAGAGAACGCCCAGTATCCAATCAGAATCTAGCAAGAGCCTCTCTGACCAATCAGAAACTGATGTCATATTTATTAATTTTCATGTAGCAAAAACAAATTTGTCCGTGTCATACTATGGTAGCGACATATTTTACTATATATTATAAGAGATTATGAATAGCTCAAAGAAAAGGAAAAAAAAATCCTAGTTGTGGAGATGCCGGGGATTGAACCCGGGACCTCATACATGCGAAGCATGCGCTCTACCACTGAGCTACATCCCCATTGGAAGACGCGGCTTCAACTTTGTAATATAAAGGTAGCGATGATGACGTATGTGCCGTCTTTATCCAGCGCTATTAGAATAATGATTCGCTATTAACATCTTTTTTTATTATGTAAGACAGAAACAAAGAATACTATCGGGGGAAAATAACTAGATACAAACACAAAATTTGCTGGTAGTTATTTTTTTTAAAATGGCCTGCAAAATTGCATTATTAATTTACATGTTTAAAAAGACCTTTTCTAAAATTAAGAATTTACAAAAACAAATGGAGAAAAAGAGAAACATTCTGAAATAAAAAGTAAGACATTTTTAAAGTTAATATAGCTTTTAAAATGAAAAGAACACTACAGTAGAATGAAAATGTGTATATCTTAAAAATTGGTCAAGAAAAATCCAAAAGCTTTACTTATTTTGAAAAGTTTATTTAAAAAGAATTCAATTATGAAATAAAAACATTTAAATTTGTAGTTTATTTTGTTTTGTAGCAACATGTACATCATGAGCATATGACACAGACAGTTCAGCATATTAACACCTTGTTTCAAAGTGTTAATACAGCAACAAAAAGCCTTTATTTTACTATGAAATATTCACCTTTGAGTAGTTGTTGCTCTTTTACAATATATATAGTCAAAGAGAGTTAATCACTACTCAGCTGAAAAATATTATGAACCCGTTTACATTGAAAAGCTTGACATATATCTTTTTGTTTCCTAAAAAAATAGTTTAAAGTCCAAAATGAGAAACTTTACACAAACTTTACAAGAACCATTTAAATGCATATTTAGAACAGCTTCATTCAGCCATTGTGTTTTCCCCTGATGTGTCAACACTAAAGGCATGAAGATAAAAAAAAAAAAAAGAAAACATTATGAGGCTGAAGCTGTTCTGACACGGTTTTCTAAATTTGATTTTTATTTTCAAATGGTATGACTTCCACTCTGGCTTACTTGAAATTGTGATCTTTTTCTTTATAAATAGCCCATTTTTACACCTTATAAATTCTGCTCACGTTTTCACAGTGCAGTCACATCACCACCCTGACTCTCATCTTCGTTCTGCTCCGACCAGATAGCACTCCCAGAGAACTGCTTTAGGTCTATCAACAATCCAGTACCACCACTTGCTTCTGCTTTACCTTCTACTTTTAACTCCTGCTTTTCCTCACTGTTACCCCCCACCTCCTCATTCTCTTCTGGTTTATTGTCTATCAGCCTGTCTTCCTCCCCTGCTTCTGAGCCCTCCACATCTGAGTCATCTCCTTCGTTCTCCTTTGTGCTACCGCTGTGGTCCACACTATCCTCCTCTTGTTCATCCTCTCCGTCCGTGCCGCTCCCGTCACTCTGGTGCTGGCTGTCTCCAGAATCCACTGCTCCCTCCTCGTCCTGAATTTCCTCCATCTCTTCCTCTTCGTCGTGTCCGCGAGGCCACACCTGGACGCCGAGACGTGTTTCCACAGCCAGTGCTGCGGCCCTCACCCGGTCCCTGACCCCACCTTCCTTGTATATTATGTTCTGAACTGTGTATTGGTTATTTGCCTCCTTGTTCAGTTTCTTGTAGAAGAAAACCAGCAGTACAACAAGGACCAACAGGACGAGAGAAAGAATCACCACAGTGTCGGGCATTTTCCTGAGGCAAGGAGAGAAAGGAGATTTAGAATAAGTAAAACCATGAAACTTACGCTGCATAAACTTCCTTATGATTTTTAAAGGAAAGTTTGTGGCTGGGACATTAACCATATTCTAGTTAAGCTACAAAGTGCATTAACACTGTTAAATTTATGCTATAAGTGTTAGTTTTTTACATGTAACCTGTGCTGCTTTTCTGTACATAACATGTAGATGTAAAAATACGCAAAATATCTATTATACAAAAATGATATATGTACAAAATTATAAATTAATTAAAATTACATATGCTGTATATAAATGCAGTCCTCCGCTGAAATCAGGAGAGACCTCAACAGTGGCACCCATTGTAGTACATAAGCAAATAAAAAAAATAAGTAGCTGGTAATGGTCCCAGTGATTAGTTTTGACAAAAAAAAATAAATTTAAGAATTAAAGTGAAATAAATAAAATCTAAGGTGGGAGCTGAATAAAGCAAAGGCAACTGTAGCAGTCCTGTTTTTAAAACATATTATGTTGTGATCTCTCAGTTTAGTTTAGTTTTTCTCGTTCTGCAGGTCTAGATTCAGACTACCAGGGGGCTGACTTGTGTTTTTTCAGTGCTTCATTCTCTCTTCTGCTCTTGTCCCTTTTCTCCCCCTCATCCTTTCCCACATCTTTCTACCATTCTTTACTCCCTTCTTTTTTGTTTCAGTGTCCAGAGATAAACCCAAAGCAATTTCTGATGAAATTTCTCACACATATCAAGTGGAGCATAATGGCGGCAGCTGTAATGCTGATGATAAAAATTCTACATATCTATCTCATGACGAAGCAAAGAAACAGACAGAATCATTGGGAACATTGTCTGCTGATTGTGACAGACATTTTTCAAGCTATGTTCTGTCAAAAGGTTTTAGGCAGTTAAGATCCCAGCTGCAGTAGAAAGCTCCTGTACTGTCCTAATTTTGAATGAAGGTAGATTAGTTGGCTCCAGAAGCTGAAGCTAGTCAAATATTGGCCTAAACCAAATCAGATTTCAGGCGTCTTAAAGCAACTTCAGCCTCAAAAAGTCATATTGAAGTCTATGCAAGCATTGTTTTATGAACGTTTCATTGTTAACATGTTCGTATTGGATGGTTATTTGCAGAGAAGCTGCTTTTTTTTTTTTTTACCTCACTGGAAACACTTTGAGTTCATTCCAGTACGTGTTTCATATAGAAAGTTCACTGGTGGCGCACTGCCTCCTACCTCCATTTTCAGTGTAAATAATTATTTGCTTCCCTGTTAATAACCTACCAATGCAAACATGAAGAGGTTTGAAGGTTAAGAAAATGATATAAGTTGTATAAGTTGGTTTGCTGCCCTGGGATAACTTAATGTATTAAAAATGAAATAATAAGAAAGATGTACTGCCAGTATGATGTTAAAGGTTCAAAACATTTTCCCAAACTTTCCCTTCCAAAATATAAAACAACCTCTTCAAGGCACAATGCATGTTATTAAACTGTTTATGAAAGATTTTGTTAGCTGAGGATCATTAATTGCATGCAGCTTGGTTTGATGAAACCAGCTTCCACTTTGCACTGCCCAGTCTTTACCTTTTAAGAAAATGTGCTCAACAGCAAAGACATGTTTTACACGAGTTTTGTAAAATCAGGAGCTGCTTTCCCCCCGCCCCCTAGTTTTTCAACCTTAGCCGGTCCTGTTGTAACTCAATATAAAATCGAAAATCACTGACGTTTAGATGTGACAATGAATCAAAAACAGAAGACGTCCGGAGAGGGGCGTGTACATTTTCACAGCTCTGTATATGAAGTCAAATTTGCAGGTTTTTATTTAACTCTCATGTGAAACGTATTAACTTATTCAGTGGTTTCCAAACTATTTCCTAAGTAGCACATAATTATAGTTTTAAAACAGAATGAAATTCAAATATTGAACTTCAATTGATGATTGTCAATGTGATGTGTGCAGGTCTGACAATAGACTCTAAAAGTTATTTTTCAAGATACTTTACCTTTGCGATAAACCTTCAGCTGAGTGTGAAAAAATCTCAAGTGCCTTTGTTTCAGCTGAAGTGTACAGTCAAAAAAAAAAAACCCGGGTAGTTTCAACGGAACCTGGAGCTTCTCATCCGACAATCCATCTGTATGTTTACATCTGCAGCCTATAGAAAATAGAAAAATCACAAAAGCAAAGGATCGTTTAGAACTCAGTTTGTGAATGTAGTCACTTTAACAAACCACATTTTATACTTAACTAATTTGCCGCATCGCATTATCAGCCTGTTTATTTGTGAACAATATCAGCACAGGATGAATGCTATGCTTCCCATTTCAAACAATTAAAAAGCAAATAGTGTTGTACATACTCAAGACGTCTATTTCTGTCGCACTTTGCGCCGTCTGCAATGACTTGAAAGACAGGAAGCTGAGCAGATCTCTCTCAGTGCTGCTGGTTTCCTGTCAAAGTGATAATTGAGCAGCCTCAGTCAGTCTGCTGTGGCACAAAACATTCAACTTTAGATGATCACAATGAGACATTGTGTAATAAAACAATAATAAAAAAAGACGCTCTAAATAAGCCGCAGCAGTAGAACCTAGTAGCTGTAGTAGAAATGCTTTAAGTTGTACAGTGACACATATTTGATAAATTAAACATTTGAGATCAACAGCATGTAAAAAAAAAAACAACCAGACTTCAGCAGATATAAAAGAAAAAGAAAAAAAAGAAACCAGAAAGCTATGAAAAAAAACTCACCAAAGTCGCTCAGGAGAGATAAACCAAATGTTTGTGGCGCCAAAGACCCGAAGACTGGCGATGAGGCTGGTACTGGCTTACATGTCAGTAAGGGTGTGTTTGACTAATGTCACTGCATGCAGATGAGAGGGAGAGAAGAAGAGCTGCGGGGAGTGATGCATGACATGAGAAAAAAAAAAAGTTTAGCTGAAACTGTTTGAGGTGGGTGGAGGCTGGGGGAGGGAGTGCAAGCACAGATTAAAGGCAAACTTGCAGCGAGGTGTGGTGGAAGGCACAGATATGAAAATGCACAAATATTTATAGAAAGAGGAACATGTTTTTGTGATTTTTTTTCTCTTTCAAGGCAGACTTGTATCAGTACAAGTTGACAGAACAGGTGCAGTTAAATGCCTTAGGACATGGAAGATATATTTAAAAAAACAAAACAAAAAAAAAACTTGCAAACTCACTGACGGTTTTCAAATTGAACGGTGTACATCCTGTTGAGTCTGGTTTTGTGGCAAACAACGAAGCTCTACAATGGAGAACAGAGTTCATGAAACAAGCGTCGATTCAGCCCTGATGTTGTGCACAAACGTGCCAGCCGAGCAACTTGAATCTGTATGAACCGGCGATCGAGTTGGTGTCTTATTTAATTCTTAAAAATATTGCATCTGCATAACTGGAGCCTTCTACAAGTGTATGCAAAGCATAAGCATTGTGCAGAGCTTCTGAAACGAGTTGGCCACATCCTGTTTCTGCACTGCTGGCCGGCTCACACGTCGTCTGCACTTAGCATCAATGTCTCCAACCAAATCTGTACTGTAACTGCATACTGTACACACCTGTTAAATATTATTACACAAAGCTAAATTTACATTTGGACAGTTTTGTTGAGGCCACTACAAATTTTTTTTTAAAAGCTATTTTAACATGAAAGAATTGCACTTTAGGGCTGCAAAGGTTGCGGAGGCTTTCATAGTTTTTGATTATTTCCTGCGTTGTTCGCGTGTAAAAATTCGTCTTAGTTCAACAGCATACATAAAAATTACAGACGGCATAGCTTCTTTAGCATTTAGTCAAATGCTTTCAAATGGACTAATTTCTAGAAAGGGTTACTTTAATCTGAGGTCAGCTCTAGAGCTTTTCTTTATTAAAACTTTGGATGAAGGAACTTGAAAACTGTTTCAGTGTTTTTGCACAGTTGACTAAGTTTTCATCTTGTCAGACCACAGAGTTTTGTTTATAATGCTTTCCAGCCACTTAAAAAAAACAGAACACACACACTTGCTTTCAAATACCAGAATTTACTTTTTTTTTTTTGCCTTTGCTCACTTCCCTTTTCGATCCACTGAACTTTCACAAACTTTTACTCTCTACAACCAAATTGGACCTAAACTTTTTTTTTTAATGCTCTATTCTTAATAAATGTGGTTTACCAGACATTTTATTAAGAGTGGTAAATTGGATTTTTAAAGGAAATTCATTTATGAGTGAACAACAGATGTTCACTCATGAGTTTGAATGCAGCATATTAGAAAGATGGAGAGAAAAACCAAAACACAAAATACACAAATAGTCAGCGACGAAACTATGAGCTAAAATTACCAGAATAGTGGTGACATTTATTTCTGGAAATGAGAGGAAATAATTTAATGAGTGCTAGACAGCACAAACAATCAAATTCTAAGTTATTTTTGTTTACCTTTTTGTTCTAATCGATGCATAATCCAAGTATTCGTTTGGAAAAATTCTAGTAGTAGCACCATCAAATAACCGCTACAGAGATGAAGCAGATGTCAGCGAAAGAAAAATAACACACTTTGGATGTCAGTGTCAGTTCAAAATGATGCTAAAAACTCAAAGCATTGACTTTAAAACCTCAAATTTGTAGCAAAAAACCAAGATCTTTCAGTTTTTTTCCCTATAAATTTCATTCAATGCAGATAACATTCCACTTAATCCAGGAAATCTTCTCAAAGTTGCCTTTATCACAGCAGCACACGCTACTGTTTATTTGCACTCAGTCGGCTTTAAGGTGAAATGAACTGCAGCAAGGCAACAAGTTAAAGAATAATATTGCACTCTCTTAACCAGACACATATTGTATGGGATATTTTATTAAGAATGACAAGTTGGGTTAAAAACAAAGTCCATTCATCATCTATTTAACAATTATCACACTCAAACACAGTATTTCCAAGGGTAATCAGAGCTAGAACTGATCACAAACACTTGACCATGAAGGGAACATTAGCGTAAACCGAAAGGCTTTTTCGTACAAAACATGAAACAGAGTCGAGTCGATCGTTACACCGTTGTCTGGCCGAACCTGTTGTTCGTAGCAGTGTTAGGAGGTCAGTGCATAATTAAAATTAAAGTATTAAAGGGCTCAACTGGAATGTAACGCTGTTATCCTACAACTGACTGCTACGTAAAACACACAGTAATGCCTCTAAATAAGGAACATTCACAAAAGTACGACTAAAACGAAAGAAACGGAACTAAAAGTGCCTCGCATATTTGCATATTGATGCGTATTTTGCTGAAACCAAAAGGAAAATAGTGTCATGTTAAATTCCTGTTGACTGAAACTGCTATCAATGCGTATGTGTAATTTCAATCAAACGCTTAAACCTCAAAGTGACCTATAAAACACAGTCGCTGCTCTTAACACACAAAATCACCAGCGCTCGACCCGTTTCCTTTACTGCCACAACACGGGATGAAACTACATGTAAATACTCCACAACTTTCTCACCGCCTATCGCTCATGTGGTTCTCACTGTTTGCACATTGAGATTTTAGGTTCGTACATTTGAGCAGAGCAAACTATAGAAAACAGAGGGAGAACAAAGCCCAAGTCATGTAAAAAGTCGAGCCACGACTCAACACTTTTGCACCTCAAACTACCTGAATAATAAGCCCTAGAGGTGACATTTATGAATGTCCGCCAGGAAAACACACGTATTGGAGGTAATTAAGATGCTTTGCTATAAATTGGCAACCTTCGGCCGAGTCAGCAGAGCTCCCCATTACGCCTATTACGACCTTTTGTGTTAATTTAAAGGAGTCATATCATTGTAACTCCTCTAGTCTTGCAGAATCAAAGCATTATTTCTTTATTTTTTAAAAAAAGCTCAAAGTTGCAAGATCCAATAACTGCTACAAGATCCTTTAGTTTTGCTATAAATTTCACTCTATGCAGATGACACCGTATTTACTAAAAAAAGAAAAATCATCTGGGAAGTACAGCCTTAATCACAGCAGCTGGAAGCCACTGTGATTCACAGTCTTTACACAGTTTTTTACACTCACAAAGCATTAAGAAGGTATTGTTAAGACTAGTAAGGCTACAGTCTATCACTTCTTCGGGAGTGCGGTAAGTTTTACGCCTCCTCACACGTCGCCGTCTTCGATCCGGGTGAGCTGCCTCTCCAGCAGCTCGATTCTCTGGTTCTGAGCGAGCACGACCGCCCGTAAGGCCTTCATCTCCGCTAACAGTTCGCTCAACATTTCATCCTGAAACCAAGGAGAGCAGCAAATCAGAAAGCAGGCTACGAGAGCATAAAGATGATCACCTGTGGCTGTGCCGACGGTTTAAGGCATTAGGAAAGGATCTTTACCTCTCTCCTCGGCCTCTCGGTATTTCCATCCATCTCCCTCGCGGTCGCCCGTGGCTGCGGCGTTTCTTCTTCCACTTCCTTGGCGGCAGAGGTAGGCGTCGGTGTGGGAGCGGCCGCTGCGGTTGCTGCCGTGGCGGCGCCCCCGGCACCGGAGTCCTGAGAGCTTAGCTTGGGCTTGCTTCTGAGGGTGTCTCTGTGTTTGGAGGGAGGAGCCGCGTACCCTCCGCTCAGCGAGACAAGCAGGGGCGCCGCGTCCTGTCCGGCGATCCATTCGTCTGCCAGCAGAGCCGGCTCCAGGCCTGCAGTGTCTGGGTAAAGGTCTCCCTGGAAGAGATCTGACTGGTGGGGCAAAAATTGAAACATAGTGAGAAAAAGTGTGGTTGTTTTTGTCTTTCTTTCTTTTCTTCTGTACATTAATCCAAGTAACATTCTTTTAAAGGCCGTGTGTGCGACTTACTTTGCGTGGTACAGTCATAGAAATGGGTTCCACTTTCCTTTCATGCAGCTTGTAGAACCTGCAGGTCGACAGGAAATTAATAACAGAACTGAATAATCTTAGTAGTTCTATGTTGATGTAGAAATAAGGCTGAGTGGAAATTACATGTACTTTGAAGTGGCATAAATACACCTTAAGTCAACTTTTGAATATTTTTGAGGAAGCAGATGAAGTTTGATGTGATAACTGTAGCGTAATTTTGCTCAGAGCACTGTAAACCACACAGAGACGTTTTGCAATGTCAGTATTTTTGCATCAAAATGAGAGCGACCATGATTGTACTATACGTGGCCCAAAGCATGACTCTACCAATGAGAGTCAGCAGGAAGGCATGCAAACCAATTTAGTGAGCAGAATAAAGAAAAAAAAAAAACTTGTAACACAACTTCCCACATACTTAGTGGCACCAGTAAAATAAATTATTCTTTTACTGGAGTGACATTACTTCATATTAATTGTTTTTTTTTTTTATCCTATTGACATCCAATCTAAATATCTGAGTACAGTCAGTCAGTTGGGGTAAGAAAATCTTTAACATAAGAAATGGCAGATGAGTGTTGTAGACCTGTCACAATTTATTTAATGATAAATTAAAACAAACTTAATCATTTCCATTGGCATGATTTATTTTTCTGTCTTTCTGCCAAAAACCAGAGGATAAAAGAATTCATTTTGGTGCTTTGGTCTCAGCCAGCCCTTATTTTGAAGGACAGCTTTGTTTACCAAGACTTCAGAATTCATTTTATTTGTTGTTTTATTTATTTATTTTTGGATATTTAACATGTCTTCCAGTTCATTAGAAGTGAAAGCTCATCTTTGAGAATGTGTTCTTGCATTATTATTTTGCCGTAACCATTATATTACTTAAAAATTGTCTCAAAAACAACAATATTATTGTTTATCGCGATAACTTCTGGAACAATTAATCGTCCAGCAAAATTTGTTATCGATACAGGCCTGGTGTTAAGCTGGAGACTAACAAAGAAGAATAGTTACTCATCTAAAGATGGGGATAATAACAATTAGAGCAATAACGAAAAAATTCAAATCAATCTGAAATGTGCAAAAAAAAAAAAAAGAAGCTGGATGAGGACCGAAGCTGCATGCTGCAACCACGCACAGTGTGCAGGATGCTCACTGTTAGAAACCTGCAGCGTAGGGTGCCATGTTTGCATCATCAAGTCACCTTAACATCCACAATATAGCATGCTACCACATGCTAACCAGTTCACTGAGAGGCATGTCAGGATAACAACTTTACTTTGAACTTCAGTCAAATGGGAGTGAGATTAAACATTTTAATGCTTTTTACGAAATCTTTACCAGTAGAGCCACGGATGCAGCGTGCTGTAGGATGCCTCCAGTGAAATGTTCTCACCTGTTTCTGCAGAATATTCTAAACATAATATTCCAAATGATTACAGCAAAAAAAAAAAAAAAAAAAAAAAATATGAGCAGATTTAAAGAGCTAACCTGGCAATTTCACACTTGTTGACATCCACGCCTCTTTTACAGAGAAAGCCCGCGCCTCTCTGAGGCTCCTTACTGCTGTATAAACTCAGGAAGTGAACGTAGGGAGACTCGTCTGTCACTTCAAAGTACCGGATGGTGCAGTCCCCCTGAAATGAAGAGAAATCAAACTCACCCGCTTGAAAATGGATGCGAGGCTGCGTTCTGCATTTAAAGCTGTTACGCGTTTACCTTCCCACAGAGATAGACCATGTTTGTGTCGGGGTCATAAAAGGGAAGGAGAACTCCGTTACTTGTGTCCATTTCTTGTACAGCCATTGGCTCGGAGAGATCTTTCTGTAAAAACAAAAACACATCAAACGCGTTACAGGGGAACATTAGGAATTAAAATACAGAGATGTTCTCTGTTGAGTCTCAGGAGTCTGAGTTGTTTTGCATGAAAGGAAAGAAAGAGAAGCGACTTCTAGATGTTACAAACATACCCCAAAATACTTCCAGCAGTAAATGCAGCAAAAAGTGTTTCGACAAAGCATTGACACAGATGCGCCTAATTAAATAATAAACTTATATACCACTCTGAGTTGGTCTATCATGTAAAATAAAATAAAATAAAATGTAGCCTGATGTCATACCGTCACAAAATTAGGGGGAAAAAAACATGGATGGATGCTTTTATAAGGGACTGAATAGCTGGCAAGCGATCCTGTAAAACAACATTTTCTGCTGTGAAACTCCACTGAGTTTGTAAACGGCTTCGGAAAGCTGATGTGGTGGAGACTTACGGCGTCCCACAAAGCGAGCTGCCTCTCACTCATGCGGCTGAAGCCCGTGGTCAATATTTTCCCATCGGCGAGGAAGACGGCTCTCATGGGCCTTGTGCCATCATGGACCTTTTCTCTGACCTTTTGGGAGGGAAGAGAGGCTGATAACAGACTCGCGCACACACACACACAACATGAGTAATGATACAAATGTTTCCTACATGTCTACACACACAGATATAAATATACATGTACATGCATAAAACTGTGACGCTACCTTCAGGACAGCGCCGCGGCGTGGGTCGATGATGCGCAGGGCCTTGTCCTTGCACACGGTGCACACGGCGCTGCCGTCCTTATTCCAGCTGACGCTGTAGATCAGATCCGGGTGGGCGTCGGCGAGCTGGTACACGAGTTCGCCCGTGCCCACGTTCCACACGAAAACCACGTTATCGCAGCCTAGACAGACGGCCGACAAAGAAGCTTGCTTAAAGTCAAAAGACGGGGAGTCGAGGTAAAAGTTCTCGCCTTTGAAGCATCGTGGTGAAATATACACACGCGATATTATTTTGCATGAAAGTTCAAACTGTTTTTTTTTAGTTTTTTTTTTTTAGACATATTTCTGGATTTTCATCAAGGAGGCAAAAATTGAAATTAGACACTTGAGAGCAGAAACCAGGAAATCGAACGAGGCGAAGTGGAAGCTCGCCATGTCCAAAGCTAGAGTTACTCGGACGGATTTCAAACGAAACGAAATCTGGCAGCTTCGGCATGTGTTTGAAACTGTAATTATTCGTCGGGTTATTTACGTTCTCCTTTAATCTCGCTACATGTTAATAAATCTCCAAGAAGGGAAATCCTATTCCCCACCTTCATTATGCAGCAGTGTTGGACCTGGCCGCTGTCACTGAACACCAAGCAGGAAGAGAAGAGCAGCTCCTCAACTCTCACTTTCCACAGAACTCACGCAAAGATACAGAAAAGTCTATTTATAAGTTGTATCAAAACAAAAAAAGATTAGATAATATAAATATTAAAAAGTTTGGATTACAGCAGAACAACCTTACAATAGAAAACTGAGCAAAATCTAACCTTTACATTGAATTGTGATTATTAAAAATGTTCTTACTTTACTTCAGTAGGATACTTCTGCATTTATAATATTGTTACAATAATCGGGGTGGATAAATACTTATTTTAAGCAAATGCATGCTTATTATAATTGCAACAAAACCAAATGTGACAAATATCAAATAGTTTCGCTCTGGAGAATGCAGAAGAGAACATACTCTTTGCGTAAGGCGGGCCTGTGCTAACCTTTGAGGAATGGCTAACAAGAACGTAGCTACTGCGAATATCACAAAAATTCAAACAACCTCAGCAGTGGCTGGATGAGGACATGGAGTTACGTTGCTACAATACACAGAGGAGGAGGAAAAGTCACTATTGGTTGATGAGTAACCTACAAGTGAGCTATGGGAAAAACACTTCCTTATCCGGGGCTCTCAGCCAGGGTTAACGAGAACTGGACAGTAAAAAAATGATCCCACCTGCAGTCAGTAGGATGTTGAAGGCACAAGGGTGCCAAGCCAGGATTCCCACTCTTTTACTGTGGCCCTCCAGGGTCACAATCGGGTCAGTCATCGGGCTGGTCAGCCCGCCATCGGGGATCTGCCACACCTTCGAAGGACACAACAAACTCGATGTAGTGTTGCAGCTCTGCACTGCTTCTCGTCTTGCCCTCTCACGCCCTTCTTTCTTTCCTAAAGCAGACCCGATTAGGCTGAGTCACTCGAGACCCAGCAGTGTGCAAAAATAAAACCGTTTATCTGTTTTCCTTGCGGAAGTGGATAACATTAGTAGTTTCTCATATTGAAATTACTATAATTTTACAAGAACTGGTCCTGAGAATGAATGCGATGCTACTTTGAGGCTCATAATAATTTATTCAAGTTGTTCTTGTTCCAGGTTAGAGCGATTATATAACGGCCACCGTGAAAAGGATTTCAAAAACAAGAATTGGAAGAGTTCTAGTTGTCGATTTGAGCTGAAGATTTTGGAGCTTTATCATCCATTTTACACAGTGCAGATGAAGCAAATCACCACCATACTTGGCAGTTTGCATTGCGTTCTTCAGTTTGGAAAGTCTCACTGTGAGTCCTCCAAAAGATTTCCGGTTAAACAGCTCAGTCTGTGCCTCAACTGCCATCAAACTTGCCCTCGTCAAGTTTACAGTTAAAAGATCACTTATTACAAGACTGGGGGACAGTCTGCATACAGTTGAGCCTGCATGCACAGTTTTGACAATGTGAGGAGGAAATAAAGCGACGGCAAATTCCAACTTCTGCAGCACAATCCTTGTTTCTAAAAATGTTTTGTTTGTTGCATCCTGGAAAACAAGTTCCTAAGAAAGCCTCTGAAAGCCCAGAATAATAAAACCTTAACTGTACATCTTAAAACCTGGCCGTTAACTTGTGGTCGTAAAACTTGCCAGTGGTTGATCTGAAACCAGCTGGTGAAGGGCCACAAACCACCTCCGCATGAACAACGCTTGCCTTCACTGTGCAGTCCTCTGAGGCACTTGCGATGATGTTGTCGTCATGGGGACACCACTGGATGTCCAACACAGGCGCCGCGTGTCCGCAGACCGTGGGGCAGGACTGGTCGATTCTGCCGCTCTGTTTGGAGAAAACAAAAAGCTCAACTCCACTGACCTGAAAGGCTGCATGCATTACAGTACAGTGCCGTACAGTCTGGACTGCAAAAGTGCTTCGCGTGCATTAGTTTGATACAAAGGGTGATGTCATAGCGAAGCCTTTTGGCTCGAAAGGCACGTATTGATCCCCGGTTTTATCGGATACGGGACGCTAATGCAGACGGCCAGACCTTGCCGATCGGAACGACGAGGAAGGTGCCTCCTCCCCCCGCTTCGATGATGACCGCGATGAACTTGGGGTTGACGGCGCAGAGGGGGCCGTCCCACGTCACCCGGGACACTCTGACGTCGTCGAGGCAGTGCTCGGCCTTCCAGGCCTGAGCGAAGACGTGGCGAAACTTGCTCTGCCGGACCACACCTCTACGGAACGACATCCCTGCGGACGGATGGATGAGGAAAACACTGTTAGAGCGGGAAAACGTGGAGACATTCATTTATGTGATCCGACTTGACGAAATGTGGTCTACTCGTCAGTTTTTGTTCCGCTGTCAGCAGAATGTAAGCTTGCTAAATGTTTGAATTAAATGTTTTTTTCACTATATATTTAGATATATGTTATATATAAGCAAATGGGTCTTCAGAATTGTTTTTATTTTATTTTTTAAAGGCAATGACTTTAATTTGCTATTGATTTCAAATAAAATTTGTGTTTTTATGCATTTGCCTCTATAGTTGTGTATCTAAATTAATACTTTCTAAAGCTAAATACTCCAGAAAGAAACTCCTGTCTTTCAAGGTCAAGTATCCTGCAACTTTTAAATATTTACTAGTTACCCTTAACCAATGTCTGTGGAGGGAGAAAACAGGGCTGTCAAAACATCAGGCGAATTCTTTTGTGCTTAGACTTTGTCGTGGGAAAGTACAGTCAAGACTGAGTGGACGAAAACGTCACGAGCGGACCAAAACATGCTGGGACAGAGGAAGCAGAAGGGGGTGGGGGGAGGGGGGGCAGTGGAAGCTGCTGACGTCCAGCTAATGCTCTGTGGCTCGCAAAGCAAACATGAAAACACACAGGAAGGAGGAAGTCTACGGCGAATCACCAGACACACACCTGGAAGGTTTTCGTGTCATTAGGTTTTTCTGTGACGGGTCGACGCGAAGTAGAGCAGAATTATGAGTGGAGAGGTGCACATTTGTGTTAAATCTTTTTAGTCTGATACCCTTAAATAAAATCAAGTGCAGCCAGTTGCCTTCAGAAGTCACATAATGAGTAGACAGTGTGTGATTTTATCTGGATGTAAATGCATGTTGTGAAGGCCTGAGATTTGTTTAAAAAAATAAATAAATAAATAAAACCCATTGCAGAACAAACAACATCATTATGACCAAGAAACACAGCAGACAGGACAGGGAGGAAAGGTATGGAGAGTTCGACCTTTCCCCACTTCTTACCCAATAACTACTGAACCGCCCCCTGCACCAATCCCTTGGCAACCTTGTAACGAAAAGTGGGCATAGACAATGGATGGATGGATAAATCGGAAAGCAACATCCCAAACTTTGAACACAGAGGGCTGAAAATAGAAGACTACATCAGCTCTTGGTCGTCCACCAGGTGGGAGAATTTGTTCATTTGCAATAGGCAATGTAAAAAGGACAGCAAACACGAAGAAGAAGAAGATCAAGATGACAACAACTTTGAACTTTTTGACCTACATTTAAAAACTAGCACCCTTAACACCCCGGTTCACACACTAAAAGCGTGGTGGCGCTTCAGAAGCTGCAAAAGCTTCTGAAATGCCAGAGCGGAGTCTCTTCTTCAGACTGGACCATAAACCCTAAACATACAGCCAGAACTTCAGTGGGACAGTTTGCATCAAAGCATATGCATGTTCCATAAAGGTCTAGTCAAAGCCTAGACCTACAGCCTAGACCTGTGGAGAGATTTAAAGTTGCCGTCCCTCTCTAACCGATCTGCCTTTGTCTGAGCTATTCCGCGAAGACAGACCGGTAAAGACCTACCTAGTCCAACAAAATCATCTATTTTTCCGTTTCACAATTAAAAATTCTACGAAAAACAAATTGTGGGAGTAACGTGGCAAAAAAGAAAAAGGCTCAAGAGATATAAATACGCATGCAAAGCACTGTTATGCATAATTTGCAAATGAGGATGCTATTGCTTCAAAAGCCTGCAATATCCTGCTCTATGTAGACCATATTCTACGCGTTTTACTCTAATATCACCAAGCTTGCATCAATTCTCATTGTTTTTCCAATTGTAATAACGAGGTATTTAAATACAGCATCTCGACATGCAAAGAGCGAGTAGGGGAATGAGCAACAAAGGATGGGCGTTACAGCGTGGTTAAACCAATAGTGAGACGTTTTTTAAAGAGGAACGCTCCCATATTTTAGAGGACAGTAACGTACCTGTTTTTGTTTTTTTTCCCTTCTTCAGCGATCGTGCTTAATTGGAAACAGGATCACCAAAGGCTGGTGGCAGGCGTGACAGGAAGCCAATAAAATAATCCGCCGCCAGCAGCAGTAACTTAATCCCCTCCCGTGTCCAGGCAGGCGTCCGTGGCTATTGCGCAGACCTATAATAAAACATGACGCTGGATGAAGAAGAAAAGAGCGAACATGCCTCTGTTGTAAATTTCAAGCATTCCAAGCCACTCGGCTTGGTTTTATTGAAAGTCTGCTGCAGGAAAGAAAATGTTCTAACCTCAAAGACCATGTCCCGCGCTGGTAAAGCCTAATAAATAGTGCACAGCGAAGCTGAAAGACCCCCCACCCCCTCTTCTGTTGGGAAGAGATGCAAACGCTCCGTCCTCCCTGTGTAAACGCCTGGTTTTAGAGCGATGGATTGAGCGGAATCCCAGACACTTCCGCTCCTGGGAGGACACATCAAAGATTAGGTGGGAGGACAAGATAGCTATCTCCCATTGGCTTTCCTGTGTGCTGGGATGTGTCCCTGCACCCCTTCCCCCTCAGGCCGCGCGTCTACACTGGGAACTACGGCCGCGCTGTGACTTCACAGTGCATTCAAGTTAAGTCGTAAACTACGTGATCTATTAAAAAAGTAATACAAAACTAATACATCTTTTTAATATTACTATGAAAAAAAATTCAGGTCAGTTCAAACTTATTAAAGACAGTATCCTGATCCTTAGCAGTGATAAAGAAATAGAAAAAAAAGGTGGGGGAGAGGGGGACCGTAGAATTAAATTTAACATAAAAAAGTTTATCATGCTGACCTTTTTTTTTCGTCTTTTTTCTGGGTCAATTATATAATACAGCGCAATCATTCATGTCATATGTTGAATAAAAATGTTGATGACACTTTATTACTTTCTTTAGTCAATATTGATAATCCAGCATAGCACATGACTTGAATGCATCACGGAGGTAAAACGCGGCCGTAAAACGCTGTCTAGACGCGCAAACGTTGGGGAAAAAATTGATGAAAATCGAAAAGGTTTTGCTGTCACACATGTGAATGAAAACAAAGTTTTTCGGAAAAAAAAACAGTTGTCAATTAGAAAAAAAGGAAATGCAAAGTCACATTTTATTTTACCACCGTGGACGTGGACTACATGTTATTATTATGACTCGTTTATGTGGAGCTTCAGCGCCACCCTGTGTATTATTTTGGCGATACATGTGGGATTACTTTACCACCATACAGAGCTGTATTCAGAAGGCGATGTTCTCACCGACATTCTTTTGGAGGTTACACACAGCAGGAGCTACTTTTTCTGCAGAATCACAAACTGTTCCAGAGAAATTATTGAGTTTCGTTCAAATTTAGCAGTGCTCGTCTGTATCAACAGGTGGCTCCGTGGCGCAATGGATAGCGCATTGGACTTCTAGGCAAAGGCGAAGTGATTCAAAGGTTGTGGGTTCGAGTCCCACCGGAGTCGCTTTTTGGCGAGACAGAAAAGTACCCATTACTTTTAATTAAGTTCTTTTAGCGGTGTATTCAAATGCATAAGTTTTGGTAACACTACAAAAAAAACAAAAAAAAAAGATTAAAGAAAAGGTTTAGTACGAAATTAAATGGTCGTACCGACTATGCGTCTATTCGTTCCTTTGTGGGGAACCGATGATATTCTCTTTGCCTCGTTGCCACTGCGGTCACAAAGTAATATGGTTTTATCACTCCCATAAATGTCTACGAGCAGTCGCTTAGGTATTTTGTCATATAAGGGTTTAGATCCAAAAGGTATGGAAATTAAGTTTTATACAAATTGTTCACAAATAAAAATTCATCTGAATTTAATTAGAGATGAGATCTAGCCATTTATTCATTAATATTTTCTTCCTAATTTACGAAAATATCGTTTGCCACAGGAACATTCGTGATGACCAATGTTTTTATGACTAGGGTTACTTTGTTTGTTTGCCACTCCGTAAGAAATGATTAAACCAATGCTACCGCTCAGTAGTTGGGGAGTTTTGTGAAACAAAATTTGAAATAAGCTGAAAATGTATTTGTGACAGAATCCGAAAAGAAACTCAAACTTTAACGGGACCTCATATATGTGGCTTAATGTAACATGTATTATCATAATGCATTATAAAAACGTCAGTTACCTACATAAATTAACTTGTGTGATTGAGATAATTTGAGGGAAAGTAGCAGCGTTTCCACACGGGCTTCAATGAAGTTGCACCAGCTGTCTCCTACAAGCTAATGTTAGGCTAGTTAGATGTAGCCAGCTAGCTTTAGATTATTATCATCGTACGCAGTAGTACGGTGAACATTATAAACAGTGCTACTGAAGGACAACGATTACATTTCATAGGCCAATTTACTGAAAGTGACACCGTTGTCGTCGTCAACGTCCGCTGAATTATTTCCAGCTTTAGCCGAGTCGTATTAGCCTGAGTTAGCTCGGCTAGCCTGGCAGCGTATGGGGCGTCAGAGCTAGCAGTGACTTCACTGCCTGTCTGGTTTCCTCATCTGGCATTTTGGACACGTCAAGGTAAACATTCAGCCGCCAGCGAATTTCAGAGCTAGCTACTCTTTGAGCAAATTAATATCCTGCGTTGTATTTCGCCTGCATTGTTTAAATGTCAGCAGGTGAACCATGATCAAAGATGTCAGGTTGTTTCCCGACTTTAGCTCTTGTTAGCTGTGAGCGGACATCGGCGCAGATTTTAAAGTTTTTATCTTCTGTCAGGACAGGCTAGCTCCTGCAGGTCAGGCTCGTTTCTGCTTGAACAACTTCATCGAAAGTGTGGTGTCACTGTTCATTTACTTCTTTTCGTTGGCGATGGACCTTCACCAGCTTAGCATTTGTTATATTTTGACTTAAAATTTAGCAATATTCAGTTTTAAAATCGCACAATGAGCCGTAGATCATTTATATAATTCAAAACAAATCAATGGCAGGCTTCATTTAATTTATAAGCTAGATTTTTTATTTATTTTTTTGCTAATTAGTAAGTGCTCTTGAATTCAGTACTACATTTTTGAGTAAGAATGGTCAAACGTGAACGTGTATTGATTCATTAGTTGACCTTTGACCTGTGATACTACATTCAAAGATCAACGAAAGCAACCAGGAACAGAAAAGAAAAACAAAGATATTTTAGTTTGTAATCAAGACTGGAATAAGAGCTAAAATGGTTTATAACAAAAGTAGAACGTTTTCTCAACAACAAGTTGATGGCATGTTTGATAAATAAGGAAAGTGCATTCATAAACTGCCACCTGGAATGAAAATATCCACCTCCCTGTTGAATGTCATGTATTAAAACCAATTAGACAAATTTTACTTAAGAGAAATTTGCATTTTGGATGCACTATTTGCAATTCCAATCAAAACTCTGTTTCAGTTCGTCACTCAAACAAACCCACTACACTCATGCACTTAAACATTGCATATGCATTTATTGTTCTGGTTAAGTGTTTTGATTATTTATGCATTTAAATGATAATAAAAATATTGTTTTCTTGTGTTTGCTTTAATATTGAGGAGTATATTCAGAAATGCACAGATAAGATATTTTGTGGTCATTTTCTTTTGATGGCAAAATAAGTCTTTTCTGTTGTTTGGATAAACTACAAAATATTTCTAGTGAATTAAAGCTTCTTTATTATTATTATTATTATTATTATTATTTCAGCATCATTGATAATCACCAACCTCTTTCAAATATGCACTGTTACAGTGCGTTAAGAATAAAACCCACCTAAAAACAATTTCAGCGTGCACCCTGTACAAGACAAATTGTCTTTTTTTTTTTTTTTTTTTTGGCAGTTGGAAAATGTGTAATGTGCTCCACATGTTTGTATTTATGTTACAACATATTTTGACATTTATTTTGGGCCCTGGTGGTTTTGTGGACCAGCCGACCTCTATGAAATATGAGAAGTTAGGACCTTTGATCTAGATAAAATGACTCTAAGAGACATCATGTACGTAGATATTTTTATTTCCTTTAAATCATCAGCTGTCAAAGAAGGTGCATATTTGATCAGAAACATCTATAGAGAGCTGTGACACAAGCAGGATGGCTAGGAGATGAATTGAGCTGTGCCAACATTTTTGAAAAGTAGATTCTAAAAAATGAGTTACTTTAATTTTGCTCGCATGGAGAGGTTGTTGACCCGTCTGTCCTGATCCCAAAAACAGAGAAGTGAAACATGCACACATCTGCACTATGTGGATGACAAAATGTGACTACTACTAAGAGGGGGAAAAAGAAAAAAAAAGTCCCAGTCAGCACGTAACTTACTCCCATACAGACCTATAATGGCTGTTAAACCATGTTAATCTTCCAGAGAAAGAAAATGTTCTTTAAGAGCAAATCGCTCGTCTTGGCTGCTGTTACTGCTGTTGAAAATTTTGAATCTTAGGATGGTAATTTATTTTGTTTTTATTTATTTATTTTTTTAACTTTTTGGACATCTTCCTTTTCAAGGTCTATTTTAAATCTGAAACCTGATTTCGGGGGGGGTGTGATGTCAGAACCGAAGAGCCCTACTCCCACCCCGGCCGGCGACACGTACAAAGGATGGGTCTTCAAGTGGACAAACTACATCAAGGGTTATCAGCGAAGGTGGTTCGTTCTGAGCAACGGCCTGCTGTCATACTACAGGTGAGGCTTCCTTGCAGAAAGCATGTCAGGAAAAACATCGGCCATCTTAGGCCACGTTCACACAGCGGGCAGATGAAACCCGTGTCCGACCTTTTCCAATATTTTCATCCTCCGAAAAGCTCAATGTGGGCCGCTTCCATAATTCTGCAGCAGAAGAAGCCAGATGTGGTAAAGCTGAAAACCAAAACGATGAACTTGTGAAAGAAGTCATCACTTAACAATCCTGCCACTTCTGGTCCAACTGCGCATTCAAACAGTTGCAGTCAATGCTCTATAAAAGGTCGTTGTTATTAGTTATGCTTCCTTTTTTTTTTTTTTTTAAAGCTTCCTTCATGTTTTACGATTTTGTGACAATACCGTCGGCTCCCGTTGCTGCATAACTTTAAAAATTGATCCACAGATGTCGACATCCATTATTACTTCTGCAAAACGATGCACCGCTGAGTGGCGCCTACGTTCTTCTGTGCATGCGCTGTGTGGCTCGTTTGTTAACGCGAGTCTGACTGTGGTCACATCATTCAGAACAACCGAGTAAAAACAGAAAATCAGATTTCAGCAAAAATTGGAATCGAGCATCAAGACCTGCTGTGTCAATATAGCCTAATTTCTTACTTATTACATCCTCACTGATTCACCTATTTTTTTTTTTTTCTGTCATATTTACCGTTCTGATTTAACGTCTCCTCTAATATCTAACAATTACAGCTCATAAATCTGAATTGAGGTCTGATCATATCAGACTTAGAGTTTGAAATGATAGTTGTTGCATTTTTTTTGTCTAAAATCCAAATTAGGATTTATGTTGTTTTTTTTTGTTTTGTTTTTTTTTTCTTAAATCATTAGGACCCAGGCTGAGATGGGTCACACGTGTCGGGGCACAATCAACTTGGCCACAGCGGTCATCTCCGTAGACGACGCCTGCAACTTCGTCATCTCTAACGGCGGGGCTCAGACGTATCACCTGAAGGCCAGCTCCGAGGTGGAGCGCCAGCGGTGGATCACTGCGCTGGAGCTGGCCAAAGCCAAGGCCGCCCGCATGCAAGCCGAGTCAGGTAGGTCAAAAATGCATTTTTATCCAGGCCAGAAAAAAATATTTGATGTGGTGAAAATCATATCAAGTCGCCCTCATGATACGAGGGCGACTTTCATCTTGCAAATATGACAAGTTTTAATATTAATTAAGCAGTTTACATCGGCCCGTCTGTGTGTTCCCAGATCAGATCGTCTGGATTTAGTGCGAGGGATAGACGGCTTTGGCAATTCAGCCGATTTTAAACTCTTAATCTGGTGAATCCTCCTGGTGTTACCATGTTAATAGTGGCTCTCAATAGCAAACGCATTCGATACAACAACAAACTCTTTCAGTCTTTTGAAGTGATGCAGGTTCCTCAGAGTTTAACTGAGGCTCACACCAGCACTTCTTAGCGTCTTGTGTTGTGAGGCAGAAAACGAGGCATCGTGGCCCGGTGAGAGAATATGGGATGGTCTGATGAATCTGAAAGTTTGAGCCAAATATATATTTTGTAGAACCGCGTTTCAAAAGTACATGCGGCTTTTATGACAGCTTTAAAACAAATAACCGCACAGTAAATGGTGATGCGTTTACACACACGGCTGCCCTTTTAGAGTGACTTAACTTCATGCGTACGTCTTGTCGATTGCACCGTTTCTATGTCAGAAAGTTCAGCTCTTTACAAGTAATTTTTTTCTACGTCAAAGAAATGATAAATTACTTGGGTTCTCTTTTTTTCCGTTTGGGCACGAATGTTTAGGAGCATCAGTAAAGAGGACTGAATACACAACATATTAGATTTTTTTTAATGTGATAAATGTTAAAGATCATGAATCAATTTCTCTACACTTTACAATTATCCATTACCATGTGTGTCTTTCACATAAAATTACTGCAAAATACGTTGAAGTTTGTGGCTAAGCATAAAAAATAATATCAAAATGTTATGAATCCTGTTGCAATAACGTGTAAAAATTAAAAGTCATATGATAAATATGATAAATATAGTTATTATTCCAAGTGAAGATCCCCCCCTTACGATATTTAAATGACGTCAAACAGAAAATCTGTACCTCATCACTTTAAAGATATAAATATGAGTTTAAGAGTAGTCATAACAGATCGACCAGGTCCCTTCAAGTCGAACAAAAAGTGCGTTTATTTGTGCTAGTTATTAAAATAACTTTAAAACTGTTGAGACTGTGATCTGTGACGAGCTTTTACCCTTTAATAAATGTCTTCCAGGGGTTATAGCTCTCCTTGGTGACCCTCACAAACAAAAAACATTTTTCTTGTAAATTCTCAAACTTTGTCTTTATAACAATCATTGAACAACCACTGAACTTCACCCAAGTAAAGATATTCAGTTTCTTTTCCTTTAAAGTTGCCCTTATATAGCTACATTCTTAACACATTTTCATCTAGTATTTGTTCCTCTTGCTCTAATTGTGAACAGATGACTCCGGCGACGACTTCTCCCCGTCGTCCCTGCCCGGGGGCGGAGGTCAGGGTGGGGGCTCTCAGAACTCGGAGGTCCAGTCCACTCTCCGAACGCTGGGCAGTAAGGTGGAGGATCTCAGCACCTGCAACGATCTGATCTCCAAGCACGGCTCTGCCCTGCAGAGGTCAGTCTAACGCAGCTCATCGCACCGGAGGAAACTCTCTCTCTCTCTCTCTCTCTCTCTCTCACAGACCGTCTGGCTTGTTTGTCCGGTTCTACTCCTGACTGAGCAGCATTCCACAGCCTTAAATGTCAAATAAAATACAGGATTTCGCAAATCTTTCTTGACCTCGTCGTATTTCAGGTCTTTATCTGAGCTGGACAGTTTACGGCTGACCGGAGAGGCCGGGGATAAGATTCGTCAGGTGACGGAAAGAGCCACGCTGTTCCGGATAACCTCTAACGCTATGATTAACGTAAGTGTCACCTCCTTTGTTCTGTTTGTTTCTATTCACTGCCAGTTTCTATTGTAAATAGAAACTGGCAGTGAAAGTGAGTCATAGCAATAACAATTACCTGACAGCAGAGATTTACAATGTCCATCTTTGAGTTGCGCAACAGACATTGTCACTGCATTTTATATACAAACTTGGTTTTTCTTACAATTGCTTTGGGTTTCACAAAGACTGAAATGATCAATCGAATTAATTGGGGTGAATTGATTATTGAAACGATCGTCAACTAATTTAGCAATCATTAAATCGTTACCCGGAGTACATGGACTTTGAAAAAATAAGATTTGATGAAAGAACAACATAATAAGAGAAGTAATGGAACCAAAACTGTTTAAAAATATAAACATTTTGCATTTAAGATTAAAGAAAAAAAGACTTTGTCTTTAAATATGTTCTATCCTGAAGTCCTGGAGTGACAGTTTTCGTTTTCACTGGTTCAAGTTATGTAAAATAAAAAAAAATAAAAAATTTTAAAAAAGCACCTTTTGCTATCCAATTATTAATCAGTTAATAAAAAAAAAGTCAACAGATTAGTCCCACACTGCATTGTTAAGTGAGTCAGAAAGGACTGAGCTCTTCACGTGTTGTTAGAAGTAGATTTTTATCTGTAGATGCATCTTTTGCTACAAATGATCACCCGTACCAAAGACATGCTACGTTGTTACATTATCGACAGTAAAATTTTCAATTTCCTCCTTGAAAAGGAATTCATTTGTATTTGTTTTTTTTTAATGCATTTCCAGTATTATATTAAAAAGGCTTAAGTGGTTAATTGAAAAATGTACACACTTTTATCTGATTAATCGTCAGAATAATCATTAGAATTATTGTTAGTTGCAGCCCTGGTTTTGATCAAAAGTGATCCTACTTATTGCTGAACTTCTCCTCATCTCTGCTTCTTCTTTTTTTTTTCTTTTTTTTACATTAAAACCCTCCTGGTATGTCCATGTTCTTGGCGGCTGCAGGCCTGCAGGGACTTCCTGGCCCTGGCCCAGACTCACAGCAAGCGGTGGCAGAAAGCCTTGCAAGCTGAGCGAGAGCAGCGAGTGCGGCTGGAGGAGGCCTTAGAGCAACTGGCCAAGCAGCACAACCACCTGGAGCGAGCGTTCAGAGGGGCCGCGCAGGCTCACGCCATCGTGGACAATAAAGGTAAAGCTCTAATGTGAACCGGAGCTTTTCTCTAACTTGCTAATCATCTCATAGCCTCTTGAACTTGTTTTTTTTTTTTTTTTTTAAGCCAGAGCAGGGTTTCCCCACAGTGTATTATAAGCCTGGCGGGCCACCAGGCTTTACTTGTGAAGTGAAAGCAGAAACGAGCCTGTTGTTGTTGCTTCTCAGGTGGTGCTGGGCCGGGAAAAGGTGAGGCGAGCGACGAGGACGATGATAACGAGTTTTTTGATGCCATGGAGGACGCCCCCGAGTTTATAACCGTACCTGCAGACCCACAGTTCCACAAGTCAGTGTCACTGTCTCTTTAAGAGCCGATATATTCATTTCACATATTTACTCATTTGCATACTGGCTTCTTTGTGTTTTTCCTGCTTGTTAACATAATTGCCGTATGACAGGGAAGATGAGATTTCATGGTATGACGGACTAAGCAAAAATAAAGCGCTGCTGCATTCATACAAATGTTTATGACAAAATGGCTGACAGCATTTAAATAACAGAAAAGCAAATGTTTCTTACTTTTGCTAAAATATAAGGACACATTAACTATTATAGGTAGACTGATTATAAAAAAACTTAGTGATGGTATTTATCTTATTAGTAGGAAAAAAGTTCACCAGCCTTCTTTCTGCCAGCAACATGTTGGGGTGGGGCATCAGTGTTTCTCTAGTTGCTGCATTAAAACAAGGCAAAACATTTTTTCTGACATCAATTAAAATAATGTTAAACCTTAAGGAAAGTTGTTGTTTAATAGTTTGAGTCTATTTATTTTTTTTTTCCCCTATTTGGCATAAAAGGAAAAATGTTTGTTACTTTAGAATCCATTTAACTTATTGTGGTTTTTATTTACGGCTTACTGTGGTAAAGTAGTCAGAAACTGTGCTGAAAGAATCTCTCTTTCGTTTCAGACGTTCAAGCAGTAACGCGAGCGGGTTGAACACCGATTTGTGTGCAGACGATCAGTCGGTAGGTCCTACTTCAGCTCCTTTATGCACCTGGATTAGTGTCGTTGTGCCACCATGTAAAGTCAAATCGGATCAGAGACATCAACACAGATATTCAAACCTTTTAATTTGGCATATTTTAGCTCAACGAGGAGCCGCTCGCGATGAACCAGGAGTCGCCCTCTCAGGACCTGGTGCCGCTGAAAAAGAGGCGAACACGCATCCCCGACAAGCCCAACTACTCTCTGAACCTCTGGAGCATCATGAAGAACTGCATCGGCAAAGATCTGTCCAAGATCCCCATGCCTGTGAGTAACCACGGCAACTGTCGGAGCTGAACTTCTGTTTCTGGCACGGCTTCAATCAGCTGTTAAGAGTTAAAAGGAAAAACCACAAAGGTGATACTCGGTCGCAACATTTTCCTTGTGAAGTGCAAAGAGGGAAACCACCTGGTAGTGCTGTTGGTTCCTGTATAAACAGAGAGGAGGAAGTCGGTTTCGTTTAATTGTTGGCATCATAAATTGATACCCATATCAAGGATTTGGAGCCGCTCCTTTCAAAGGATGTTCGTTTATTTTGCATAATCTGCACTTTATCATTTAAATCTGACTTTCTGAAATCATTAAGCCTCATTTAACAAAAAATTAAAAAGTGAAGAAATATAATCTAGCTATTGAGTATTAACATAAAGTAGAGCTGGGGAAAAATTTCTTAAAAATAACATCTCCCAATTGTTTTATGTCAGATTTCATTTCCAATTTTAAACATGTATTTTTATTACTTCCTGTTTTTCCTTGGAGGGGGAAAAAAAACAAATGATGGAAAACATCTGAAACTTGCTTATGTTTCAGTCATTCCTTCTGTGAGTTGACGTGAATTCAAAGTCGAAATAAATAGGAGCTTCAAAACATGCATGTCAAATAAGATGGCAGTTCTTGAGCGGGTTATATGGAGTGCAGTTGGTGGAAAAAAATCTTGATTTTTCTTTTTCTTTTTTCTATCAAATCTTCAAATTATCTTCAAAAACAGTAAATTTGATTAATTGATCAAATTAAATAATCACCCAGCCCTGACTTGAGTTGCTTAGGACATTTCCTGTTTAAATGAAGAAGAAGAGCAAAGGTTATCATTATTTATTCTTCTAATATGCACTGTGTTATTTTTTCCCCCCAAATAATTAAGTTGTCACTTAAATCTATAATTGTCTTTGTTTATACTTAAGCTTTGTTTTGTTCAGTTTTGTTATTTGTTGATTTGTTAGTTTTTTTCCCGTTGTTTTGATTTTCTACTGGTTCAAGTATATTATGTTTTAAAGTTGTTTTTTTTATCAGGAGAAAGAAATACTCAACAGTTTACAGAAAAACAACTGAAGTGAATAAACTTAATATATATTCATTTAATCCATAAACACACGCTAGAGCTACAAAACAACTTTCTGTAGGCGTAAACAGAACGCCCTGACGCTTTATTCCACCAGCAATGTGACCTTTTAGTTCTTTCATTTGTATTGTTAAAATAACACATTTCAGCGAATCAGATCAAAAGTCGCCGCCCGGCGTCTTGCATGTCTTGGCAACAGTTGACTTGTTAAATTCCAGTTTAGCCGTCCACAGATCCTCCCCATTTCTGCCAAACTGGTGCAGCGACGTTCCGCTGACTGATCTGCTGCAGAATAGGTTATTGAGCTATGCTTATTCAGAGGAAGTCAACTTGCCCACTGCGTCGGTGCTGGGCCTGACTCGCACGCAAAGATTTTTCCCAGTCGCTGCTTGACGTCGAAACGCCGGCCGTCTTTACGTTATATTGTCCTGGGTTTATACATGTGACATGGCTCTTTATTTCCTGTTGACTCCATAATGAGTAACATTGACATGTGACTGTGCGACTGAATGGAATGGACTAAACACACTAAGCACAAATCTGGACTTTAATATTCTTAAAAAGAGGTTAAGAGTTGCAATAATTGTACTGAGAGGGACATTAAATCCAGGTTGGAGCCTCGTCAGACTGAATTAAGATCGGTGTTGATAATCAGTGATTGAATTCAAAATGTGAAGCTCTTTTATTTAGCGTCGAGAATCTTCCTCAATTTGTTAGCTCAGCTTGGCTTTACAATCCTCCCTGTTGCTCTTGCTTCTTTGTCCACCACACTTTTTCCATCCACTAAACTTTTAATTAACCTATGAGAGGCTCTTTTGTGATGATTATTTGTGGTTTACCATCTTTATCTCTTGGAGTACTTTAAAATCAGCGCCCTTCTCCTTAATCCCATCATGTAACATTTCTGGATTTAAAAATCTCTTTTTTTTTTTGTCATAGACATTATTGTACTTGAAGTTACATCATTCTGTTCATCACATCTACATAAAATCAAAGGTTTCACTTTTTAATAAATTGAATTAATTAAAAGAACAAACATTTTAATTGCATCAAATTTCCTGTTTTTTTTTTTTTTTTCCCACCTAAAACGACTCTAAGCGCAAAAGTTCCTCCTTTCTAGGTGAACTTCAACGAGCCGATCTCCATGCTGCAGCGGCTGTCGGAGGACCTCGAGTATCACGAGCTGCTGGACAAGGCGGCCAAGTGCCACAGCTCCCTGGAGCAGATGTGCTACGTTGCGGCCTTCTGCGTATCCGCCTACTCCACGACGGTGTACCGCACGGGGAAGCCCTTCAACCCGCTGCTGGGGGAAACGTACGAGCTGGACCGCCGGAGAGAGAGCGGCTACCGCTCGCTCTGTGAGCAGGTACTGAACAGCACAGAAGGAAAGAAGGGATTTGATTCAGGGGAAATAATGACAGACGGAAGAGAGAGGAGATGAAATAGTCCGGTAAATGAAACTTTATATCGTGACTGGAAGATAAATGTTCTTCAGATTGGCACAGAATTAAGGATTAAAGCTCGTGTATTTGCATTTAGGCAGTAGAATAGTGGAGGTGCAAATCCTTTAATCTTATTGAAGATGAATGTTTGGATTTATATTTACTTGTACACATGGGAGTTTCTTTAGTGCAGTTTTGTGGTTGTCATTATCTTCCTAAGAGGAATTTCTTTTAAGAACTGGATGTAGGTTTATCCCAGCAGGGTTAGGCAGCAGGCACCGACGATTGCCCCACAGCAAATTTTTTTTGTTGCATGTATTTATTTATTTTTTTCTTTTCATAGGTGAGTCACCACCCTCCTGCGGCGGCACACCATGCAATCTCTGACCGAGGCTGGACTCTGAGGCAGGAGATTACTGTTGCAAGCAAGTTCAGAGGCAAATATCTGTCAATCATGCCTTTAGGTAAGCGATGATATGCGAGTCAAACACGTGCCTGGAGTTTTTGTGTTTGTTAGCACAGGGTGTGTTTCAGTCGCTGCATTTTTGCAGCATTAATAAAGCATAGAAACCCTTCACAAACAAATGGACACAATGTTTTTTATGCAGGCTGATAATAGCTAGGAAAATGTTTCTGACACGCCCGTTTTTTTTTGTTTGTTTTGTTTTTCCAAGGTATTATCAATCATCCAGTTGTTGTTCTAGCACATTCAGTTTTTCTTTGTGTTGTGTGCGTTTTCTCCCACAGGCACTATACATGCCATCTTTGAGAAGAGCAACAATCACTACACATGGAAGAAGGTTACCACCACAGTGCACAACATCATTGTTGGAAAGCTGTGGATTGATCAGGTGAGAGTGATCGGTGCCGGTGCAAATAAAACAAAGAAAACCTGGACATTAAATAAGATGAACTTGTACCCAGTGACCTGATAAGTTGAATCATTGCCACGTTATTGCAGGACCAGTTTTTGATTAGTCATTAGGAAACATTTCTAGGCTGAAGAACCTTTACCTAACATTATATCTTGACTTATTACCTTCCGTTTTTCTTTCAAAAGAAGAAAAGGACGGGTAGTCATACAGTATTATATGCAATACAAATCACACTTTTTTGTATAGTTTTGCTAGTTCTGGGACTTTTAATCAGGTATGACTCATATGTTTTTTTTTTTTTCTTTTAATTACGCACTTATTGTCTGTTGGGTTAAATTTTAATTCAGACTGAAATGGCTGAAAGCGAGTCCGCCAGAGCTGGAGGAATGAGTCTCCTTATGGGTCCTTGAACGTTGTGCCAGGTGGTTGCCAGGGAAATGAATGTAAATGACATTGCTGGCGGATGATCTTTGTGTTTGTCGCTTCAACCGCCTAGCTGTCATCCCGGATTTACATTACATGCGTCTCCACTTTGCTGTGCACTTCACCAGCAGAACAGAGTTGTTTCTGACTATCTAGGTTTAGTGAGTCGACAGTTTCCGTGAGTTTGTTGAAAAGTAGGTAACTGATCACAGCGTGTCACCAGATCAAATCATTAACATACAAAAGATCAGCCTAACATTTGACAATCCCTAAGTAAATGCGACTCACTCCAGTTCAACTTGTATATGTTTTTCTACTCCTCGTGACGCATTTTTTGACTGATGCGACTTAAAATCTGGAGTAACTTGTAGACCGTAAAATCTGTAATTAAGACACAATTGGGCCCCAGGGTGATCATTACTCTTGACATCTCGTGACTTTTACCATTTTGGTATTCCTGACATTTTAACATGCTGCGCTGTTTCACAAGGTTCCCCAAGGCCTTTAGCAGACAAACAGGCCCACAGCATGATAGATCTTTCATTTTACTAAGCAGTGGCCATGAGGCGCTTTTCCCTATTCTTCCAAGCTCATTGTGAAGTGCTTTTCTTTTCTTATTTTTTTTTCTACAAGAAAATCTCAATATTTAGCTGCTCACACACTGTTTCTAATATTGCCATGGGGAATTTTAAAAACAAAACTAAAACGCGTTACTCAGCCTGAGCAGATGAAAAGGAATTTCTGGAAGATCAAGTTCTGTCACTGCTTTGATGAGCTATTGTTCTAAAAATTCTGAGATGATTGATGTGGTATCCAAGGTTCGGTGTGTCATAATTTTTAGCTTTTCTTTTTCATATTAATGGGTCAACTTGACATCTAGAAATTATCAAGTGATAATTATTTGCCAGTTTAATCAGACGATAAACGAGGCCATGATGCCTCTCAGCTCCAGCAGACCTGAGGCTAATGGCTGAATTGCCTCCTCAGGGTGTCTGGGTAATGATCCGTTCCCCTAATTCAGATCTGCTTAATCAGGGTCGCATCGAAACTTTGAGCTGCGGTGGAAATTTTTCACATGGCCCAAAAAACAAATCGGTGATCAAAATACAGACACTGCAGAACAATGAGATTATTTTAAAACCTTTTTTTTTATCATGTCTTGTTACTCTATTGAAACAAAAGCCTGATGGTGTGATGGAGGTGTTGGTTTCATATAACTAAAGTACAGCGTTTAAGAAACCACATGGTTATGATTGAGAAATATTCGTCTTGTCACTCAAACAAGACAAGTAGATTGGCTGTAATGGCTGCTGTTAAGACCTCTGACCACTAGATGTTGCTCTTTGCTGTAGTTCTCAACCAGTAAGCCTCCGAGACTTTTGACTGTTCCAGGTGTTTAACACTTTTCAGAGATCGTTCTTTAATTGCTCTCAAATGTAGATGATGTAACTAAGTAAGCCAATTTTTGACTAATTATAATAATAATAATAATAATAATAATAAGAATAATCATTACCGAGTCTCTGATTTAAATGGCATCTCTCTTGTTTCCCATGCCTGAGTGAGTAAGAGAATNCTGCCATGGTGTCAGACTATCTGGTTTCATGTGGTGGGAGAGAGGGTGAGAACAGTCACGGTGAGCGTCTTGTGATTGGTTACTTCTTGCTTGTTGCTCCTTGGTCAGTGTTCATGGTTGAGTGTTATTTACCGTCAGGGCATTGCCTCAATTGCTATGTTTAATGGTGCAGACAGTGGTGGTTTCTGACATGAGCAACATGGACAAACACCCAGGGCGTTATCTTTTTAGGGATGGGACGAGACCACCGCTGATCGTAGCACTGCGCCTGTTTTAATATTGGTTAAATTTATTAAGTATTTAATATCTAGGTGTTTTTATGTGAATATGGATCTTTCAGATCAATTTGAGAAGTAATTTTGATCATATGTCACATTTTATCGTATCATGTAGCGCGGGACGCTGGTCTTGGTCTTGACTCGGTCTCAACTTCCCTCGGTCTTGGTCTTGACTTGGTCTCGGACCCTAAAAGTCTTGGTCTTGTCTTGGTCTTGATACACTCTGGTCTTGGTCTTGTCTTGGTCTCGGGTTAGGTGGTCTTGACCACAACACTGCCCTTTGAATTGCTGTATGGCTATGAAGTCCGGGGTCCCTTATCTCTGTTAAGAGAGACATGGGAGGGTGACAAGGAAAGATCTCAAGCTGTAAATGTTATCTCTTATGTTGTCCAGATGCGGGAACGACTGGAAAAGATGATGGCATTGGCCCAAGCTCATAAGGAAGAAGCACAGAAACATCAGAAAAACTGGTATGACCAGTCAGCTCGCCAGAGGTCTTTCAGCCCTGGTCAGAAAGTGCTGGTGCTTCTTCCTAGTGCTGAGAGTAAACTGTTGGCAAAATGGCAAGGTCCGTATGAAATCCAGAGCAAACTGGGGCCAACAACCTACAAGATTGCCATTCCAGATCAGCCCCGTTCCACCCGAGTGCTCCATGTCAACCTGCTTAAAGAATGGGTAGAGAAGCCAAAGGCAGATGTTTTTCTTATTCAGGATGTGACAGAGGAAGAGGAGGAGGATAACCAGTACCTGCCAAAGCCCTCACCTCAATCGCTGGATCTGGACCACCTCTCGGAAGAAAAGCAGGCTCAGGTGAGAAATCTGTGCACCCCAAACATGTTTCAGGGAAATCCTGGTAAAACGGACCTTGTCCAACATGACATTGTATTAAAAGATGGAGCTTCTGTGAGAAGACTGAGTTACAGAATACCTGAGCGTCTGTTGGTTTCACTGAAAGAGGAAGTTGATCTGATGCTGTCACTCGGAATCATTGAACCATCAAGAAGTGAATGGTGCCACCCAGTGGTCTTGGTGCCAAAGAAGGACGGCAGCCTACGGTTCTGCATTGATTTCAGGTATTTGAATGGAATAACACAATTTGATTCATATCCAGCCCCCCGCATCGATGACATGGTTGAGCGGATTGGGAAGGCCAGATATCTAACAACCATAGATCTCTGCAAGGGTTATTGGGAGGTACCTCTGACGGAGCTCGTGTATTTGCATTTAGGCAGTAGAATAGTGGAGGTGCAAATCCTTTAATCTTATTGAAAATGAATGTTTGGATTTATATTTACTTGTACACATGGGAGTTTCTTTAGTGCAGTTTTGTGGTTGTCATTATCTTCCTAAGAGGAATTTCTTTTAAGAACTGGATGTAGGTTTATCCCAGCAGGGTTAGACAGCAGGCACCGACGATTGCCCCACAGCAAATTTTTTTTGTTGCATGTATTTATTTATTTTTTTCTTTTCATAGGTGAGTCACCACCCTCCTGCGGCGGCACACCATGCAATCTCTGACCGAGGCTGGACTCTGAGGCAGGAGATTACTGTTGCAAGCAAGTTCAGAGGCAAATATCTGTCAATCATGCCTTTAGGTAAGCAATGATATGCGAGTCAAACACGTGACTGGAGTTTTTGTGTTTGTTAGCACAGGGTGTGTTTCAGTCGCTGCATTTTTGCAGCGTTAATAAAGCATAGAAACCCTTCACAAACAAATGGACAAAATGTTTTTTTATGCAGGCTGATAATAGCTAGGAAAATGTTTCTGACACGCCCGTTTTTTTTTGTTTGTTTTGTTTTTCCAAGGTATTATCAATCACCCAGTTGTTGTTTTAGCACATTCAGTTTTTCTTTGTGTTGTGTGCGTTTTCTCCCACAGGCACTATACATGCCATCTTTGAGAAGAGCAACAATCACTACACATGGAAGAAGGTTACCACCACAGTGCACAACATCATTGTTGGAAAGCTGTGGATTGATCAGGTGAGAGTGATCGGTGCCGGTGCAAATAAAACAAAGAAAACCTGGACATTAAATAAGATGAACTTGTACCCAGTGACCTGATAAGTTGAATCATTGCCACGTTATTGCAGGACCAGTTTTTGATTAGTCATTAGGAAACATTTCTAGGCTGAAGAACCTTTACCTAACATTATATCTTGACTTATTACCTTCCGTTTTTCTTTCAAAAGAAGAAAAGGACGGGTAGTCATACAGTATTATATGCAATACAAATCACACTTTTTTGTATAGTTTTGCTAGTTCTGGGACTTTTAATCAGGTATGACTCATATGGGTTTTTTTTTCTTTTAATTACGCACTTATTGTCTGTTGGGTTAAATTTTAATTCATACTGAAATGGCTGAAAGCGAGTCCGCCAGAGCTGGAGGAATGAGTCTCCTTATGGGTCCTTGAACGTTGTGCCAGGTGGTTGCCAGGGAAATGAATGTAAATGACATTGCTGGCGGATGATCTTTGTGTTTGTCGCTTCAACCGCCTAGCTGTCATCCCGGATTTACATTACATGCGTCTCCACTTTGCTGTGCACTTCACCAGCAGAACAGAGTTGTTTCTGACTATCTAGGTTTAGTGAGTCGACAGTTTCCGTGAGTTTGTTGAAAAGTAGGTAACTGATCACAGCGTGTCACCAGATCAAATCATTAACATACAAAAGATCAGCCTAACATTTGACAATTCCTAAGTAAATGCGACTCACTCCAGTTCAACTTGTATATGTTTTTCTACTCCTCGTGACGCATTTTTTGACTGATGCGACTTAAAATCTGGAGTAACTTGTAGACCGTAAAATCTGTAATTAAGACACAATTGGGCCCCAGGGTGATCATTACTCTTCACATCTCGTGACTTTTACCATTTTGGTATTCCTGACATTTTAACATGCTGCGCTGTTTCACAAGGTTCCCCAAGGCCTTTAGCAGACAAACTGGCCCACAGCATGATAGATCTTTCTTTCTACTAAGCAGTGGCCATGAGGCGCTTTTCCCTATTCTTCCAAGCTCATTGTGAAGTGCTTTTCTTTTCTTATTTTTTTTTCTACAAGAAAATCTCAATATTTAGCTGCTCACACACTGTTTCTAATATTGCCATGGGGAATTTTAAAAACAAAACTAAAACGCGTTACTCAGCCTGAGCAGATGAAAAGGAATTTCTGGAAGATCAAGTTCTGTCACTGCTTTGATGAGCTATTGTTCTAAAAATTCTGAGATGATTGATGTGGTATCCAAGGTTCGGTGTGTCATAATTTTTAGCTTTTCTTTTTCATATTAATGGGTCAACTTGACATCTAGAAATTATCAAGTGATAATTATTTGCCAGTTTAACCAGACGATAAATGAGGCCATGATGCCTCTCAGCTCCAGCAGACCTGAGGCTAATGGCTGAATTGCCTCCTCAGGGTGTCTGGGTAATGATCCGTTCCCCTAATTCAGATCTGCTTAATCAGGGTCGCATCGAAACTTTGAGCTGCGGTGAAAATTTTTGACATGGCCCAAAAAACAAATCGGTGATCAAAATACAGACACTGCAGAACAATGAGATTATTTTAAAACCTTTTTTTTTTATCATGTCTTGTTACTCTATTGAAACAAAAGCCTGATGGTGTGATGGAGGTGTTGGTTTCATATAACTAAAGTACAGCGTTTAAGAAACCACATGGTTATGATTGAGAAATATTCGTCTTGTCACTCAAACAAGACAAGTAGATTGGCTGTAATGGCTGCTGTTAAGACCTCTGACCACTAGATGTTGCTCTTTGCTGTAGTTCTCAACCAGTAAGCCTCCGAGACTTTTGACTGTTCCAGGTGTTTAACACTTTTCAGAGATCGTTCTTTAATTGCTCTCAAATGTAGGGGAGTAACTAAGTAAGACAATTTTTGACTAATTATAATCATTACCGAGTCTCTGATTTAAATGGCATCTCTCTTGTTTCCCATGCCTGAGTGAGTAAGAGAATCGGACCTTTATGGTATGTCATATTCACTCCCAGGTGAAACAGGAAGCCACGGTTGAGTAAGCCAGGTTTATTTGTACAGCACATTTCAGCAGCAGGGCAGTGATAGAAACACGATAAGAATATAATACAGTAACCAATTATCACAGTATAAGCATTATATTTTGTCAAAAGCCATCATCAAGCACAATCATCAAATATATTGATCAGTATTCCAGTTACTAATCAAAGGCAGCTCTAAGCAGGTGGGGTTTTAGCCTGGATTTAAAGGAACTCAGTGTTTTGAATGTTTTTTGCTGTTTTCTTGAAAGTTTGTTCCAGAGAATAAAAACTGGCCTATAATTCTGCAGTAGTGACTTTTCAAGATTGTTTTAGTGTTGGTGGTTTGGCAGCTGCTGTTGATAAAGCCTGACGGAAGCACCTGACTAGAGGAATGAGTTTCACATTTGACTCGGATCAGATGCAAGCACAGGCAGAACCTTCTCAAGGCAAGTTATGGGCACGATATCAAGCTAGCAGGAGGAGGATCTTAGTTGATTTATAATTTCTTCAAAGTTTTCATGATTGAATTGGTGAAGTTTAGCTGTTTTCTCTACATTTATTATGTTTGTGCGTCGTATCGGTGCTGTTGATGTGCAGAATGACCGTCTAATTTTTTTCAATTTTCTCTATCAAGAAGTTGACAAATCCATTGCAGGCCCTGCAACAATTGACATGCAGCGTCGGTGCTTTTGTTAATTTTTCCCTGCAGTGTTTGAAGTGTTGATTGATAGCGACTTAGTTTCTCTTTGTAGATGAACTCGGTGTCGAGTTTCAACTCCATTTACGTTCAGTGCTTCAGCAAGGGCATCTTTAACATTTTACAAGTGGAGTTAATGATTCATAGAAATGCTATTTTTTACATATTGTACCCCTAACATAGGACAGTTATGCTTCTTATTTAAAAGATACATTTATTTAGCTTATTTTTACTCATCTTTACTAAGAATGCCAATCAATTTATCTGGCTTTTTATACAGTTGCAGAAAAACAAATGTTGTGTTAATGCATATTAACAGTTGATTTTTTTTAGCTCTTCATAATATGATGCAGATAGCTATCCAGGTTTCCCCCCCAGAAAACTTGCTAAGCACTGGTCAGGCCACCGAGGCGGTCCACTGGTGATCCACTGTGTTTTTGTATTACAAGATGTTAAGTAGACAAAAGTAAAAATATAACTGGGTGTTATGGGAAAACATCGTCAGTGAACTGCTATATAAACCCACAACTAGTCTTAAAAACCTAAGCAAAAAATACAATTAAAATAAATATCAATTATGTTCACTTCTGTTAAATCCAAATTAAGTCAGTGGCTCCATCAGGCACCCCAGAGCAAGGGGCCCCATAAATGCTAATATTTTAACATAGACCACAGATAAATGTAGCATTTGTTTGAGATTATCATTGCTGCTAAAGTTGACATAATGGTTTTTAGCATATATAAATTAAAAGACTTTAGATTATTTAACATTTATATGTAAGATTTTACTCCGGTTTCCTCCCACAGTCCAAAAACATGACTGTCAGGTTAATTGGTCTGTCTAAATTGTCCCTAGGTGTGAGTGTGTGTGTGTGGTTGTTTGTCTCTGTGTTGCCCTGCGACAGACTGGCGACCTGTCCAGGATGTACCCCTCCTCTCCCCCGGAACGTTGGCTGGAGATAGGCACCAGCACCTCCCGACCCCACTAAGGGACAAGGGTGTAAAGAAAATGGATGGATGGATTAAGGTAAGATTTTAAGGAGCTGGCAAGTTTACTTTGTAGAAGCTCAAAGAACAATATTCTTAGTCAGATTGGTTTGTTACCACAGCTAAAATCTGATGCTGTGAGTTTAATCTTTGAGTTTCAGCTCCGTTTGTTCACAAATACAAATTAGTAAACTGGCGTTATAATTTATTGCTTTTTAGGTTTGCCAGTTAAACTACTCTCCCTGTCCTACATTTCACTAAATCTAACACAGAAGCTGTTAGATGTGCTGATGTTTTTAGCAACAAAAGGGGCCCCTACGTCACATTCTGCTCCAGGCCTCATACACCCTTGGACCGGACCTGCATGATGAGTTAAACCCGCTGCACTGCGCAGAGATGCGCAACAAATGGGAGATTTAATTCAATGCTGCTAATGTGACTTTAGTTGCTCTTTCATTTCGTGTCTGTTTAGTTTTTAACAAGGAGACAGAAATTATTTTGGTTGGTCGAGTTTCTGGACGAGTTTTTCAGATCTCCGGTGGCCGTTCACATTAACTCTGTCTGACTAAGTGGGCAAACATTTGATATGGTTTGGTGCTTAGTGTAACTGGAAAAATACTAGTAATGATAATAAAAAAATAATATAAAATCAGCGTGATGCGTGACTGCGGGGAGAGCGTGAAAGCTCCTCACCGGGTTAAACCTGCACGATGAATGATTAGCACAGGGTCGTTAACCACTAACACACCGGCCAAACGCTGGGCAGCGTGTTGAGATGTAAACGCCGCATAATGTTTTCTTCACACATCATTCTCACCGCTCCTCAAAACACCTCTGAAAGCGCGATTAGGCAACGTGCAGAGGCCAGCGATGTGATTGGTCCGGCTTTAAATGCATAAACTATAAACATTTATTCTATAAACATATCTTTTAGGAATAAATCTGCTCTGATGGTGAAACTCTCGGAGCAACAGAAACACTTGCAGTCCGGCTTAAAAAAAGGCGATTTTTTTTTAATTTTATTTTCCTAAAAAAAAAAAAAAAAAAAAAATTCTTACCCGGGGAGGGGCCATGGGAAAGCAGGGGGGGCCGCCGGGGATTTTT